>NW_016810434.1:856485-862289 GCF_001698545.2 Rhinopithecus bieti
TCTCCAGCACCTGTTGTTTCCTGACTTTTAATGATTGCCAATAAAATATTATGTTTTAAAAAATTGTTTTAATCAAGGTAAAATATGAATAGCATAAAATTTACTAAAATTTACCACCTTAACCATTTTTAAGTGTACACAATTCAATAGTAGTAGGTACATTCACATCCTGTGGAGCCATCACCACCATCCATCTTCAGAATGCTTTTCATCTTTAAAGTATGAAATTCTGTACCCAATAAACATCTCTCCATTCCCCATTCTACTTTTTGTCTGTGATTTTGAATGTACCAGTTTACTCATATAATGGAATTATATACAATATTTGTCATTTTGTTGCCTGGCATATTTGACTTAGCATAATGTCTCAAGGTTCATCTGCATTGTAGCATGTGTAAGAATTGCCTACCTATTTAAAGGCTGAATAACATTTCATTGTATGGATATACCATATTTTGCTTATCTCTTCAATGAACACTTGGTTTGTTTTCATCTTTTGTTTATGGTGAATAATGCTGTTGTGAACCTGTGTGTACAAATATGTCTTTGGGACCCAGCTTTCAGTTCTTTTGGGTATATACCCAGAAGTGAAATTGCTGGATCATAGAATAATTCTATTTTTCATTTTTTGAGAAATGACGACTCTGCTGTTTCCCACAGTGGGTGCACCATTTATACTCCTACCCACAGTGTACGTCCAGTTTCAGTTTCTCCTTATCCTTGCCAACACTTGTTATTTTTCTTTTCTTTCTTTTTTTTTTTTTAACAGTAGTAACCATCCAAATAAGTGTGAGGTGGATATCTCATTGTGGTTTTAATATGCATTTCCCTAATAATTAGTGATACTGAGTATCTTTTCATGTGTATATTGGCCACTTGTATATCTTCTCTGGAGAAATGCCTATTGAAGTTCTTTGTCCTTTTTAAATTGGATGGTTTGGTTTTTGGTTGAGTTATAGGAGTCATTTATATATTCCAGTCATTAGTTTCATCTGATATATGATTGGCAAATATTTTCTTCTATATTGTGTTTTTTAAAATCACTTTCTTGATGGTGTCACACACAAATGGTTTTAATTTTGATGAAGTCCAATTTATCTGTTTTTTCTTCTGTTGCCTGTGCTGTTGGAGTCATATAAAGAAATTATTGCCAAATCCAGTGCCACGAAGCTCTATTCCTGTGTTTTCTTCTAGGAGTTGTGTATGCAGGGGTTTATTTCTACATCGCATCTATTTTGATGTGTTATTTTTGTTTTCATTTATCTATCTCAGAGTATTTTCTGATTTCTCGTGTTTTACTTTGACCATTGATTACTTATGAATGCGTTAATTTTCACTTTTTTGTAAATTTCCCCAATTTCTTGTTAATAATTGATAATTTCTTTCTTATTATTTTTTGAGACAGAATCTCACTCTGTCACCCAGGCTGGAGTGCAGTGGTGTGATCTTGGCTCACTGCAACCTCTGCCTCCCAGGTTCAAGTGATTCTCCTGCCTCAGCCTCCTGAGTAGCTCGGATTACAGGTGCATACCACCATGCCCAGCTAATTTTTTTTTTTGTATTTTTAGTAGAGACTGGGTTTCCTTATGTTGGCCAGGCTGGTCTCAAACTCCTGACCTCAAGTGATCCGCCTGCCTTGGCCTCTCAAAGTACTGGGATTATAGGTGTGAGCCACTGCAGCTAGCCACCTGTTACTCATTTCTAATTTTATTCCATTGTGGTTGAATAACATACTTTGCATGATTTCAGTCCTTTTAAATTTACTGATGATTTTTTATGGCCCTAATATATGTTCTACTTTGGAGAATGTACCATGTGCACTTGAATAGATTCTGTATGTTTTTTTGTTGATCATAGTGTTCTATAAATATCTGTTAGATCTAGTTGGTTTATAATGTTCAAATGTTCTGTTTCTTTATTTTTCTGCATATTTTATTCATTATTGAGAATGAAGTATTGAAGTCTCCTACTATTGTCAAATTGTCTATTTCTCCCTTCAATTCTGTCAGTTCTTGCTAGATATATTTGGGGACATTGTTTTCAGCTGCATATATGTTTGTAATTGTCTACCCTTTTGTTCTTTTTTTTTTTTTTGAGACGGAGTCTTGCTGTGTCGCCCGGGCTGGAGTGCAGTGGCCGGATCTCAGCTCACTGCAAGCTCCGCCTCCCGGGTTTACGCCTTTCTCCTGCCTCAGCCTCCCGAGTAGCTGGGACTACAGGCGCTGCCACCTCGCCCGGCTAGTTTTTTGTATTTTTTAGTAGAGACGGGGTTTCACCGTGTTAGCCAGGATGGTCTCGATCTCCTGACCTCGTGATCTACCCGTCTGGGCCTCCCAAAGTGCTGGGATTACAGGCTTGAGCCACCGCGCCCGGCCCCTTTTGTTCTTATACAATAAGAATGAAACTTATTATCTAGTAGCACTTTTGGATAAATATCTCATTTTGACTGAAATTAGTATTAGTATAAGTATGGTAGCTCTGTTGTTACTTTTTTTGTGGTATATATTTATTTTTTTTTTTATATTGTTCATGTTTTAGAATCTGAAATACGGCTCTTGTAGAGAGCATATAGTTGGAGCAGGTTTTTGAAAATACGTTCTGCTCATCTCTGCCTTTTGATTTGAGTGTTTAGTCCATTTACACTTAATGAAATTACTGACAAGCTAGCACCATTTTGCAAATATTTTCTATGTCTTTGGTCCCTTTCGTTTCTCTGTTCATCTACATCAGATGTTGTTGCATGTTGATATTTTTAAATTTGTCATTTTATTTCTATTGTTTATTTTACTATATGTTTTTGAGAAAATTTTTTCTTTGTGATTGCCCTGGGTATTTACTTATAGCCATCTCATTGGGGGAACTGCAACTTAATTCAGTAGTATTCAGAAATTTTGCTCCCATATAGCTCATCCCCCTTTCCCCTTACTTTGTATTATTGTCATACAAATTGCATCTTTATACATTGTAAGCCCATCAACATAGTATTGCTTTATGCAGTTATATTTTAAATCAGGATGAAAAAAGAGTTACAAACACAAAATACATTTCTACCGTTGTTTACATTTAGCTATCTAATTACTCTTTTTTTTTTTTTTGAGATGGAGTCTCGCTCTGTTGCCTGGGTTGGAGTGCAGTGGCGTGATCTCGGCTCATTGCAACTTCCGCCTCCTGGGTTCAAGCGATTCTCCTGCCTCTGCCTCCCGGGTAGCTGGGACTACAGGTGTGTGCCACTACGCCCAGCTACTTTTTGTATTTTTAGTAGAGACGGGATTTCACCATGTTGATTGGCCAGGATGGTCTCGATCTCTTGACCTTGTGATCCACCCACCTTGGCCTCCCAAAGTGCTGGGATTACAGGTGTGAACCACTGTGCCCAGCCTATCTAATTACTCTTAAGTGGTACTTTGTATTCTAGGACAGATTGCTAGTGACAAACTTTTTTAGGTTTTGTTTCTCTGGGAATATTTGAAATTATTCCTCATTTTCTAAAGCTTTGTTTTGCTACATATGGTATTCTTTTTGATAGCCATTTTCTGTTAATACTTTGAATGTATTATCCTACTACCTTGTAACCTTCATGTTTCCGGACTAGATACTGCCTTGTACTGTAATTGAGGATCAGTTGTAAGTGATGAGTTACTTCTTTCTTTTCGCTCTGGAGATTTTCTTTCTCTTTGACTTTTGACCGCTTGACTATGATATGTCTAGGTATAAATTTCTTTGAGTTTATCCTAATTTGAGGTCATTAAGCTTCTTGGATGTGTAGATTAATTTTTCTAAGTCAAATTTGAGGAGGTATGTGCCATTATTTTTTCAAGTATTCTGTCAGCCCCCTTTTCTGTCTACTGTCTTTCTCAGACTTATTGTGACTGTATTGGTATGCTTGTTAGTGTCTTTGAGGTCTCAGGCTCTGTTCATGGTTTTTTTTTTGTTTTGTTTTTTTGTTTTTTTTTTTTCCAGGCTATTTCTGTTCTTGAGACTGGATATTCTCAGTTAACTTGTTTTCAAGTTGACTTATTCTTCTGTCTGTTCAAATCTGCTGTTGCGCTCTTCTGTTGACAGTGGTAGAAGGTTTGATTTAATGATTATGGAAATTGAGATGTCATTTTTAAACTGTCAGGATTTTTAAAGTAAAAACATTATAAAGCAGTTTCTTTTATATTTGAGCTAGAATGTGTAGAACCACTTACATAAATTATTCTTTAGGGTAAATTGATCACTTAAAGATTAGTCATTTTGTATTTTAGCTTAGTGCGGTACCTGTATTTCCTCATACCTACAATAGCCTTTTGAGGTGGGTGCTATTATTATTTGTCCATTTCAGTGAAGCAAGTGAGACAGAGAGAGGCTAACTAGAATAAACACACAACTGGTTATCATGGTTCTTTCCTTATTAACAGGTTTTATGGCTATAATCTATAGAACAATGCATAGCTGAACTGTCACAACATCTGAGGTTAAAAGCCCATATTAAAATTTTTAATTTGCACTAATATTTACCATCACTGAAAGAAATAAACTACATTTTATTAACATAATGGAGAAGAATTGCCAAAGTATGAATTTTGCCAAATTAAACTAATCTTGATGATAACCAGGAGATTGTGAACCAGAATGTCTAGTAGGGGAACCAGCCCCCAGTCTTCTAACGTAGGTTCTTTTTTATTTTCCCTAAGTGTTGCCTGGTCTGAGAAATAAAGGGAAAGAGTACAAAAGAGAGAAATTTTTAAGCTGGGTGTCCCAGGGAGACATCATGTCGTCAGGTTCCGTGATGCCCTCTGAGCCGCAAAATCAACAAGTTTTTGTTAGCGATTTTAAAGGGGAGGGAGTATACGAATAGTGTGTGGGTCACAGAGATCACATGCTTCAAAGGCAATAAAATATCACAAGGCAGATGGGCAGGGCAAGGTCACAAGGCCAGAGCAAAACTAGAATTGCTGATGAAGTTTCATGTCCTACTGTGCACGCGTTGTCATTGATAAACATCTTAACAGGAAACAGGGTTCAAGAGCAGAGAAGTGGTCTGAATAGAATTCACCAGGCTAGAATTTCCTAATCCAAGCAAACCTGGGGGCGCTGCAGGAGACCAGGGCGTGTTTCATCCCTATCTACAACTGCATAAGGTAGACACTCCCAGAGTGGCCATTTTAGAGGCCTCCCCCTGGGAATGCATTCTTTTCCCGGGGCTGTCAATTATTAATATTCCTTACTGGGGAAAGAATTCAGCAATATTTCTCTTACCCGTTTTTGGCAGTAAGGGAAACATGACTCTGTCTTGCCTGGCTCCCAGGCAGTCAGACCTAATGGTTATCTCCCTTGTGCCCTGAACATCACTGTTACCCTGTTCTTTTTCAAGGTGCCCGGATTTCATATTGTTCAAACACACATGCTTTACGAACAATTTGTGCAGTTAACGCAATCATCACAGGGTCCTGAGGTGACATACATCCTCACTTACAAAGATGACGGGATTAAGAGATTAAAGACAGGCATAGGAAATTATAAGAGTATTGATTGGGGAAGTGATAAATGTCCATGAAATCTTCAACAATTTATGTTTAGAGATTGCAGTAAAGATGGGCGTAAGAAATTATAAAAGTATTAATTTGGGGAACTAATAAATGTCCATGAAATCTTCACAATTTATGTTCTTCTGCCACGGCTTCAGCAGGTCCCTCCGTTTGGGGTCCCTGACTTCCCACCACAAATGTCAAAACTCCATGTGTATTTTGCTTCTTAGGTGGTTTGGCCATGTAGTTTGTTTATTTGTTTCATTTTTAGGTGTTGTTGTTGTTGTTGTTGTT
>NW_016810434.1:862783-881196 GCF_001698545.2 Rhinopithecus bieti
TCTCAGCTCACTGCAAGCTCTGCCTCCCGGGTTTACCGCCATTCTCCTGCCTCAGCCTCCCGAGTAGCTGGGACTACAGGCGCCCGCCACCTCGCCCGGCTAGTTTTTTGTATTTTTTAGTAGAGACGGGGTTTCACCATGTTAGCCAGGATGGTCTCGATCTCCTGACCTCGTGATCTGCCCGTCTGGGCCTCCCAAAGTGCTGGGATTACAGGCTTGAGCCACCGCGCCCGGCCAATGATTCTTGTTTTCCCGATAAGAAATAAAATAAGTAGCCTCCAGGCTTTCCCTTCCACCAGAGGAACAATTGTTTTTTAAATAGCCCTTTGGTTCCCAGTCTATTACTAAACCATATGAGTCATTTTTTAATATTACCACATGTGTGTTAACACAGTCTTACCAAATTAAGGTTTTAGATGGGCCTTCAAAATTTTTAGGACATGGTTTTCCTGCAGGTTTATATTGAAAGTATGGGATATCTCCCCTTACTCCCCCTTTCATTTCTTGTAAAAGAGAAAGGGAGAGACCGGAGACCAAATGTCCCAGTTTCTCTGTAGCTGATCTCTCCGGAAGATAAGCAGCCCAGACTTGGGTTTCTAGATGGATACAACCAGGTGCGTGTCCAATGCACAGAGGAAGGTATTTATAACCCATGGTAACATTAAATGCAGTGCCTTCTCCTGGTTGAGCGGGGTAATGGTCATCTGTAGCTCCAGGCATCCACACACTGTCGTTAGTGTAGATTTCTGCAGGAGCATCCATCCAGGTGAGAGGTCAAGTAAGTGGAGGAAAAGGCACATAAGCCCAATAAGAATAATTTTGTGTAGCAGGTAAATCAGTTTGAGAGGAAACTGGTGAGACAGAAAGTATAAAGAGGAGAATCATTAAAACCTACTGTAAGCGAGATTCAGTGCTGAAGGAGGAAGAGAAGAACAGAGGGATGTTATTTTCAGGCTAATAGAAATGGTGAGATTTTTAGGTTTGAAAGGAGAAAAAGAAAGGTAATTAGGAGAATTGGGATTAGTTAGATGGGTCTCCGTTGCCATCAGGAAGGATTAAATTAGACCCATTTTGATTTGGTGTGCCACCTTCTGAGGAGTTGGCACAGCTCTCACCACGTCTGAGGGCAGTCTGACACGGTCGTCTTTTCCTTGTGGTTTTCGTTTCATGATCTGGTGAAACACAAGCATATCCTTTCCCACGTTAAGTAGAATCAGAGACAGTATTTAAAGGTTTGGGGAAATCCTGTAAGGCAATAATTACAGGAATTAACTCTGCCTTTTGAGCAAAGGTATAAGGGGTAGAAATAAGCCTGTCTGTAGGACCTACATAACCAGCATTTCCATTACTGGAGCCATCAGTGAACACTGTAATGGCCCCAGGAATGGACTGATCTTTGGTTAATCGAAGGACCACCCGAGACGTCATTTTTATAAAATCAATTTGTTTTTTGGATAATGATTGTCAGTAACGCCAATAAAACCAGCAAAGTGAATTTGCCACAGTATTCAAGCAGGATAGTGTGCTTGAATAAGAGGTTCAAGCAGAATGTTGAAAGGCTGCTTGAACCTCGAGCCGATTTAAAGGAACTACAATTAAATTTGGATCAAATCTGGAAATTTTAAGTACTCTACACTGAACTTGTTCAATTAAGATAGCCAGTTGGTCCAGATAAACAGACAAAGTTTTTGACACAGAATGAGGAAGAAAACACCACTCCACTAAATCATTATGTTGAACTATTAGCCCAGAAGGGGAGTGCAATGAAGCGAAAACTAGAAACTGAAAAGGCTGAGACGACTGTACTCTAGATAACTGGGCAATCTGGATTCTTTCCTCTACAAATTCCAGTTCTAGTGAAGCCTCAGGGGTCAAAGTCCTGGGAATGCAGAGATTGGAATCTCCCCGCAGCGTAGAAAACAAGTTAGACAGCACATAGGTCGGAATGCCTAAAGTAGCTCTTAAGTAATTAATGTTACCCAAGAGTTTTTGGAAGTCATTTAACGTTTTCAAAGAATCTCTCCTAGTTTGAACTTTTTGAGGTTGAATACGTTGTTTATCAACCACCATTCCTAAATGCTGAACAGGAGTGGTCTGTTGAACTTTATCCTGAGTGATGTGTAATCCAGCCTCTGTAACATGGCGGCTCAAACTTTGATAACAGTCAATTCTTTATCAGTGGGGGCAGCAATTAAAATATCATCCATATAATGAAGAATATAGGCCTGGGGAAATTGGGCTCGAACTGGTGACAGCACTTGTCCAACATAAAGCTGGTAGATTGTAGGGCTATTCAGCATTCCCTGAGGAAGTTTCCGTTGATAACGAGCTGCAGGCTCCTGATTACTGATAGATTGTACAGTAAAAGCAAATTTTTCACAATCCAGTTTATGTAAAGCATTATGAAAAAAACAATCTTTAAGATCAATAACTATGAGAGGCCAATTCTTAGGTATTAAAGCAGGGGCAGGCATGCCAGATTGGACGGCCCCCATAGGTTTAATTACAGCGTAAATGACCCTTAAATCGGTTACGATCCGCCACTTGCCTGATTTCTTTTTTACTAGAAACACAGGAGAATTCCAGGGGGATAGAGAAGGTTCCACATTACCGAGTTGTAACTGTTCAGAAACCAGTTGAGTCAAAGCCTCCAGTTTTTCTTTAGAAAGCGACCACTGCTCTATCCAAACAGGTATGTCAGATTTCCATTGTAAAGGGATAGGATCAGGAGGCGTGGCAGTGGCCGCTATTAAAAAGGATAACCTAAACCAGGTCTGTCTTCTTTTACAGTAATTGGGAGGGGTTTAGTAATCCCTTCATGTTTTGGACCGAGACCGAGTTCAGGAACGAACAAACCACATGTTTTCCATAATATGCTGACTGGGAGCACTATAAGAGTTATGTGAAATATTAATTTCAGCCCTAGTATCTACTAGGCCTTCAAACTTTTTTCCTTGAATGTGTACGATGCAGATGGGCCATTGTTCATAAATTACATTAATCCAGTAAGCGACCTTTTCACCGCCAGAGCTCATCCCAGGGCCACGTGTCTTGTCTTCTTTGTTTAAAACGATATTAGGTAGTAAAAGTAATTGAGCAATTGACTCACGGATTGGAAACAGGAACCTTGGCAGACACTATTAGTTTAATTTCATCAGTGGAATCAGAATTAATGAGACCAGTATGAATGGTGATCCCTTTAGCAGAGGTGGATATCCTGCCTAGCACCAGGCCTACCGAACCTTGAGGTAAAGGGCCAGTGAACACTGGGGACAATTAAAGGCAGAGTTAGGTAGTAAATTTAGAGGAATAGTACTACAGAGATCGACCGCTCCGCCGCCTACCGTGGAGGTGGACAAGCATTGTACTGAGACAGAAGGAGAGGCTGGGACCTATCTGGGTTGGCTCTAGGTAAATTTGTGCTGGGGGCTGTGTTGGGACCACCTGAAGCGGAAACGCAACATCGGTCTGAGTCTGAAGCGTCCCATTTGATATTGGGGCCTGGGACTGGCCGCACTTCTGTTTTCCTGGTTCTGTGGCAGGGGGTTTCCATCTATATCATACTTGGAGTGGCATTACTTGCCCAATGTTTACCTTTGTGACAATGTGGGGAAACAGTAGCAGCAGCATTTGGCCATGTTTGTTGAGCTGGCTTGGCCGCTTTTAGGTTTTTAACAGTGCAGTTTTTCCAAGTATGACCAAGTTGACCGCAATTATAGCAGGCTCCAAGAAAAGAATTTGTGGGGCCAGTTTGATTGGTGTCCTTCGTGGCCCGTGCCCACAGGACAGCTTTGTGGGTGTCTGATCCAATACCTTCACAAGCTTTAATATATGCAGGCAACACCTCGTGATCAGGTAAATTTTGTTGTTGGATGGAGTGCATGGCAGTTTTACATTCATGGTTCGCATTTTCAAAAGCTAACATACGAAGGAGAATACCTTGAGCGCACTCATCAGAGACAGATTTTTCAACAGCATCTTGTAATTTAGCTAAAAAATCAGGGTGTAATTCAGCGTAACCTTGCTTAACCATAGTAAAAAAAAAACAGGAGCTTGGCCTGGGGCGCATAATTTATCCCAAGCTCTCATACACACCTTTGTTACTTGTTTTGTGGTAAGAGCATCAAAGTTTAATTGGGCATAAGTATCAGAGAAACTATCAGAGCCTGTGAGGTGAGCCTGAGTAACTAGAATGCCATTAGTCCGATTTAGCTGAGCCTGCAAATGGGCCTCCTCTGACCACCAGGTATGAAATTGTAAATGCTGAGATGGGTTTAGAACAGCTTTTGCCAAAAGGTCCCAGTCTAAAGGAAGCAAAATGACCTCAGTACAGAAAGTTTGTAATACCATTTTAACATAAGGAGAAGTAGGCCAACTGAGGACAAGCAGCCTTAAATTCCTTTAAAAACATAAGATTGAGTGGCGCATATCAACGCAGACCGGTTGAGGAACCGAAACGACAGGAGGGTGAGGGGCTACAGTGGACAGGGGAGGGCCTGAAGAATTATAGGTAAATTGTAGTTTGGTCCCGGAGCAATTAGGTGACTCCGGAGGTTTGAAGAGAGAAGAATTAGCATATATATGGTCCCAGGCTCTCTGAGTCGGGGCGCGGAAGCTACAAGTACCAGCTCTTTGTGAAAAGAAATAAGATCGTCAGGGGGTGACGGTAATCCACAGTCACCGGAGTTAGACATTGAAATCTCAGAATCATTAGGTGGGAGAGGAGTAGATGAAGGGAGAGGCTGATCAGATAATGAACGCCATGCGGGAGAGGAAGGTTGAGGAGGTATTAGGCCCAATCACCCCAAACAGTGACAGGAACATAATTCCCTGTCGAGACCAGTTCCTGGAATGTTGTACCAACACGATCCCATAGTTGTGCATCTAAGGTTCCTTTTTCAGGAAACTAAGGACAGTATTTTCTACCGCCCTGAATAGAGTGACCATATTTTCATGGTTACTCGGACCCTTCCCTGTTTTAACAGGTCTATATCTAAGGTTCCTTTTTCAGGAGACCAAGGATGGTATTTTTCCACTGCCCTGAATAGAGTGACCATATTTTCCATGGGCACTCGAACCCTGTTCTGTTTTAACCGGAGTTTAATATAGAAGAGATAAGTATAAATTTTAGACTCTGTGTGACCCATAGTTAATCTGGACTATACACAGACTACTCACCAGTCGTCAGAGAGTCGGACAAGCATTTCTGTGGACTGAACCAATGACGTTTCTCTCCACCTACGAAAGGGAATCGGGTTCCCACATGCACTTAGGAAAAAAGAAAAAGCCATGCTGGGTGCCAGATATCGTCAGAACTAGCCCCCAATATTTCAACGTAGGTTCTTTTCTATTTTCCCTAAGTGTAGTGTCAGGCCAGTCTGAGAAATAAAGCGGAAAGAGTACAAAAGAGAGAAATTTTTAAGCTGGGTGTCCCAAAGGACAATGTCGGCAGGTTCGTGATGCCGCGCCTGAACCACAAAACGGCAGCAATGTTTTAATTAGCGATTTTAAAGGGGAGGGAGTATAGACAGAATAGTGTGTGGGTCACAGCGATCACATGCTTCAAAGGCAATAAAATATCACAAGGCAGATGGGCAGGGCAAGGTCACAAGGCCCAGAGCAAAACTAGAATTGCTGATGAAGTTTCATGTCCTATCTGGTGCAGCGCGTTGTCATTGAATAAACACATGCTTAAGGCAGAGAAACGGGTTCAAGAGCAGAGAAGTGGTCTGAATAGAATTCACACAGGAGGCCCCCCTAGAATTTCCTAATCCAAGGCAAACCCTGGGGGCCCGCTGCAAGGAGACCAGGGCGTGTTTCATCGCCTATCTACAAGCTGCATAAGGTAGACACTCCCAGAGTGGCCATTTTTAGAGGGCCGCTACCCCTGGGATTAGCTTCTTTTCCCGGGGCTGTCAATTTTAATATGCCTTACTGGGGAAAGAATTCAGTGGCAATATCTGCCTCCTTAGCCCGTTTTTTGGCAGTAAGGGAAACATGACTCTGTCTTGCCTGGCTCCCAGGCAGTCAGACTAATGGTATCATCCCTTGTGCCACTGAACATCACTGTACCCCTGTCTTTTTCAAGGTGCCCGGATTTGCATATTGTTCAAACAGCACATGCTTTAGCGACAATTTGTGGCAGTTAACGCAATCATCACAGGGTCCTGAGGTGACATACATCCTCACTTACAAAGATGACGGGATTAAGAGATTAAAGACAGGCATAGGAAATTATAAGAGTATTGATTGGGGAAGTGATAAATGTCCATGAAATCTTCACAATTTATGTTTAGAGATTGCAGTAAAGATGGGCGTAAGAAATTATAAAAGTATTAATTTGGGGAACTAATAAATGTCCATGAAATCTTCACAATTTATGTTCTTCTGCCACGGCTTCAGCAGGTCCCTCCGTTTGGGGTCCCTGACTTCCCACCACAAATGTCAAAACTCCATGTGTATTTTGCTTCTTAGGTGGTTTGGCCATGTAGTTTGTTTATTTGTTTCATTTTTAGGTGTTGTTGTTGTTGTTGTTGTTTGGTGATAGTCTCACTCTTCACCCAGGCTGGAGTGCAGTGGCTTAATCATAGCTCACAGCAGCCTTAAACTCCTGGGTTCAAGTGATCCTCCTGTCTCAGCTGGGATTACAGGTGCGTGCCACCATGCCTAGCTAATTTTTGTTTTTTGTTTTTGTAGAGATGGGGTTTTGCCATGTTGTCCAGGCTGGTCTTAAACTCCTGAGCTCAAGCTATCTGCCCACCTCAGCCTCCCAAAGTGCTGGGATTATAGGTTTGAGCCATCGCGCCTGGCCAGATTTTTTTTTAACAGCTTTATTGAGGTAAAGTAGCATATAATAAGTGACACATGTTTAGCGTATAGTACTTGATATTTTTGTTATAGGATCCTTGCGGTGTTGCTTAGCCGACTGGAAACCTCTGTGGCCAGTGGCGCCTTTGCCTGAGTTTTGTTCTGGCCTGCTGGGCTTGTTCCATCCATTTGGCATGGCAGGTTGCAATTGGTTCCTGCTACCAGCCTGGATCCCACACCTGCCAAGGGTGAGCCAGATGTGGAGCAGCGAGGTGTGTGTGGAGCTGGGGTCTGGCCACTGTGCACAGCCAGGCACTCTGGCTGTGGCAGGGTGTGCAGCTCCAGGTGTCAGCATGGGTGCTGGCTCCGTGCAAGGCTATAGCTGGATCAAGCATACCATAAGCAGCCTCCACGGCTGACACTGGGGAATGCAGTGTGATGCCTGAAAGCTTGGAGTTGCCAGGAATCACAGAGCCTTAAAGAGGGTGTCACAGCCCTGGCTTGGGGAGTTTCTAGGTCTGGGCCCCCTGAAGGGGTGCAGCTTTTCTCTGCTTCTCTCTTCTGTCCTTCTTGTCGCCCACAGCATGGCGAGCAAGAGGTGTATTTCAGCCCCGTTTGTGTTACAGCTGTTTTAAGCCTGCCATTCAACGGATCCTGAGTTCTTGTCCTGTGTCCAGGAAGAATGAGGTATGCAGACAAGTGGAGAGTGAGCAAGACAAAGAGGAGCTTTATTGAGCGACAGAACAACCCAGAGGAGACCTGCACGGGGCAGCTCCTCTCTGTGGTCAGAGTGTCCAGATGAGTGTTCATCTCTCAACAGAGAGGGTAGCTCTACTCTGCAGCTGGCTATCCCATTGTTTCTTCAGCTCTCAGCAGAGAGGATAGTTCCTCTTGGCTGCTGGTTGTCCCGTCATCTCCTCAGCTCTGAGCAGAGAGGAGACCCTGAGGTGGGCACCTCCTCTCTGCACTTGGTTGTCCCGTCGTCTCCTGGAGTCTAGCTGAATCTGGGGATTTATGGGCCTCAGAGGGAAATGCTTGCTGATTGGTCCATGGGTGGCCATGGGCGGACTGGAAAAGGCACTGCAAGTTCCCACTCTGGTCCATGAGACCAGCAGTCCAGCCCCCAGGCTTCAGGCTCTCTGTGGCTTGAAGGTGGGGCTTTTCGGGGACCTGGCTGGCCTCTTCCACCCAGGAGCCTGATTCCTGCCGCCGTTCATGGTGCCCAGGCAGTTTGTGCCAAGGGGCGCCTGCAGGCCAGTGCTAAGTGGCCCTCTTCCCCCTTCTCGGCCTTTGTCTTGTGCCCGTTGGCACCCAAAGTCCAGAGGGGGCCAAGGTGGCAGGGGGCTGATATGTCAGTACTGCTTCTGGTGTATGCATACCTGACTGGGTTGTGACAGCACCGGGCTTGGCCTCAACTTTGCTCCACAATCAGAGCTGGCATTGATAATAGGGAGAGGCCAGGCAGTGGGAGCAGACATCTCTGAGCCTGTGAGGGCAAAGGGGGGCCTTCCTGGGTCCCCCAAAATTTCGCAGCAACATGCATGCCTGGGAGGGTGGGGCTTCCGCCTGCTCTTAGCTTCCACCAGTTCTGTGGAGCAAGGCACTGCCCTGGGCCCAGTTCTGCCTTGGGGCCCTCTGTCCCCACCCCTTTGTGCTCAAACCACTGCTTCCTCACTGGTGGGTGACTTGCCCAGCCCCATCGCAATGGCTCGGGGGCAGGGAGAGGCGTTGGGGCAAGGTGCAGGTGGCACTGCAGCCAGGCAAACCCTGCACAGATGAACCCTACACTTGGGGCCGGCCTTGGGAGTGCTGACTGCACCACCTTTGTGGTGCCTGGGGTCCCCTGGGATGCAGCGGGGAGCAAGACTGCCGAGGCTTCGGGCCTGAAAATGGGTCCTACCCCGCCATGCAAGGGTGGGGATGGCACAGTGGCTGCCTCAGGGACACAGGACACAAGGGACCCACTGCCACCACTGCTGCTCCCACAGCTGCTCCTGCTGCCACTGCTCCGACCTCCCCACTGCAGCTGGCGTGATGGCAGTGGCTGCTCCTGCTGCTGCCGCCATCATTTTGACATGTGTGTACATCCATGAAACCACCACTACAATAAAAATAATGAACATATCTATTACTCCTGAAAGTTTTTTTGTGCCTTGGTGTAATCCCTTCTCCCACACCTCCCCCACTGGACTCTCATCCCCAGGGAACTGCCGATCTGCTATCACCGTAACTTTGTTTGCGTTTTGTAGAATTTTAAATAAATCGAATCGTACAGTATATACTCTTCTTTTGGTCTAATGTGTTTCTCTCATAATTATTTTTAGATTTGTCTATGTTGCATGTATGAATAGTTCTATTTTATTACTTGTTTTCCATTTTATTGATATACTACAGGTCAATTAATAAATATCACATATGAATAAACCAATTCATCTAGTAGTAGATGCTTGTGCACAGTTTTGGGATATAATAAAACATTCATATACAGATCTTTATGTGGATCTATACATTTGTTACCTAGGAACACAATAGATAGCTCATAAAGCAGGAATGTGTTCAATTTTGTAAGAAAGTTGTTTTCCAACATTGTTACAGCGTTTTACATTCCCACCAGTGATGAATGAGAGATGTATTTTCTCTAGATCATTTCCAGCATTTGGCATTGTCACTGCTGTGTGTGTGTGTGTGTGTGTGTGTGTGTGTGTGTGTGTGTTCCCATTCTGATAGGTAGATAGTGATATCCCATGGTTTTAATTTGCCTGAGCCTAATGTCTCATGATGTTGAGCATCTTTTTGTATGGTTATTTGCCATCTGTATATCTTCTTTGGTGAAGTATCTGTTCAGATCTTTGGCCTTGTTTTTTTAATTGTTTTTTTTTTCTTTTTATTTAGTTTTGAGAGTTCCTTATATTTTGGATACAAGTCCTGTGTGCTTTTGCAAATTATTTTCCCAGCCTCTGGGTTGTCTTTTTCATTCTCTTAGCAGTGCCTTTTGAACAACAGATAGTTTAATTTTGATGAAGTCTAAAGAGTGATGAAGAAAAGATTAGCCACTCTCCACTGAATTCCCTTTTTACCTTTTGCAAAGTGTGGTGTTGTTCTGGACTGTTTTGTTCCATTGATCTGTTTTTCTTATCTTGATGCCTGTATGACATTGTCTTGGTTTTGCTAGGTTTATAGTAAGTCTTGAAATCAGGTATATTTACTCCCCTACGGTGTCCTTCTTTTTCAGAGTTGTTGTAGAAGTGGTAAAATTAGATGGACATCTTTGTTTTGTTCCTGATATTAGATGAAAGAGGTTCAGTTTTTTGCCATTAAGTGCGATGTTAAATATGTTTTCCATAGATGTCCTTTATCAGGTAAAGAAGATCCAGCTGATCCCTTTCCTCCATTCTCTGCCACCTTCAGTCCATCTTTCTTGTGCTTTCTTGCTGCTGCTGCATATGGTCATGTTGTTTGTCTTCTATGACCTAAACCCTTTAATCTGTATTTATGGTAATGGAAAAAATAACTAAGTTTTTGCCATTTGACCTTTGAAGTTAAAAGAAGGTCGGAAACAGCATGCATATTTTTATTAAACAAGATAGATTATATTAATGTTAATGGAATTTTAAATATGAAAAAATTGTATCACAGAATTTTAATTCACCAATCGTGTGCATTTGCCTAAGCACTTCTTCTTTTCTGTGTTTGTTCGTATCTTTTATAGTTTAAACATCATTTATGTTCAACTCTTTCACTTAACATAATGTATATAACTTTTACATATTTTTTGAACATAAAATATTTATCTTGATTTTAAACTTTTAGAATATTTATAATTTTATAGGTACATTAAATACGTTTAAAGGAATGAACATTCTTATATATTATAATTTATAATCCCTTTTTAAAAGAAATGGGCTCTTTCCTACTGTCAGCAGCTATTTATACATATATATCAATTTTACTGCAACATCTTTTTTTTTTTTTTTTTGAGATGGAGTTTTGCGCTTGTCACCCAGGCTGGAGTGCAATGGCGTGATCTCAGCTTACCGCAACTCCGACTTCCAGGTTCAAGCAATTCTCCTGCCTCAGCCTCCCGAGTAGCTGGGATGACAGGCACCCGCCACCACGCCTGGCTAATGTTTGTATTTTTAGTAGAGACGGAGTTTCACATGTTGGCCAGGCTGGTTCTGAACTCTGGACCTCAGGTGACCCGCCTGCCATGGCCTCCCAAAGTGTTGGGATTACAGGCATAAGCCACCATGCCTGGCCAGCTGCAGCACCTTTCAAATGGAAAAGTAAAGATGTGATAAATAATTTTACTTGACCTTCTTTCCCCTTTTAAAACATAAAGATTTAGCATATTTTTTCCCAAAGAGATAATTTTCAAGTAGTGAATTCTCCAGAAATTAATAATTATTGCATTGTGAAGTGGAAAGTAAATGTGGCAAGAAGTGGGAATATATTTGATACCTTGGTAACTAAAATATTTTGTTAGTTTATGGAAAATCAAGAGCTGATTAGACAATTCACTTAAGCTTTAGGTCTATATTTATTTGGATAGATTAATACCATATTCAGGTAGGTTCTCCAAATATACTGTTTTATTAACTATTGTTTATTCATTTTCAAAGACTCAGCTTATAGTGTCAGACCAATTTATTCACAGCCGTAACTAGTGGAGTATGAGGCAGAAAAGCAGGCTGGGAGGAGTGCTGATTGTCAGGACCTGAAGAGTGGAAAATATACTATTGATAGTTAATGAATGCTTTATTGGATGTATTGTTTGATGGCTCCTCCTTGGCTTCTCTCTGATCGAGTAATAAACCTTATAAAACCCAGGAGATAACCAAAATGTAGCTCTACACAATCATCTTTCATAGTTGTTATGGCAGGTGAAGTTGTTAGGAACATTTGAATGTTATTTTTCGGCTTCAGATTTTTGGAAACTAGGATGATTTAATGTTCCTCTATTGGTCTGTAGAGATTGTAGTAGCAAAGTTCAAACTACTGGTACTAATTTTTGTCACAGCTATTTTTAATCTCCATAAGTGAAATGCCGAAAAGCTATAATAAAACAGGAACAGTGATTATTTCAATGATGACTGCTTCTTAGTATTGGAAATATTTTATGGACAAACTATCCAATCCAAAGTTATCAAACAAATTAGTAGAACATTTGGAAAAAAAAAAAAAAAAAAACACTTCAGTTGATGATAACCCTTGTTAAAAATCCTTAGAAATAAGACGTATGTGTAATGGCAAATTTTTTGTTTTAAAGTTGGCCATTTAAAAGGGAAATACTAGACATGGTAATTTGGTTATTATACTTTAGGTTGGGAGTATGAAGAGTCACCTTTGTATCTGGCTGTAAGTCTGCTACGGCTCTCAGCACATTTGAAATAATTGAGCTTACAGATTCTCACCTTTCTAAGAAGTTTGCCTAATTTAGGCACTTTTTTCACTCACAGAATTCACTCTTCTTGGAACTGAAAGAATATAATGGGGTTTGTAATTCCAAAACATTTCCCCAGGAAACAGAAAACAGAAATGAAGGAAAAGACGTTAAAGCTAACTAGGTGGGTTAGCTTCAAGTGCTGGTTCTGTTTTCCTGTGTCTTCACTTCATAAAATCAGGAGTTGATCATACTTTTAATGTAATTATTTTCTGGTCAAGAAAAATACCATTCGGAAAATTTTAGACTCCTCCAGTGATCTAGTTTGCAAAATAAAATGTGTTCTTTGACCATTATGAAAGTAATTTTCTTCATTTTCTTAAGTTATGTATAGAAGATACAATAGAAAAAAAATGTGAGTCGATATATTCTTTTGGGAAAAGAGAGATAATACCTTATTAAAGGAAAATACGTAATGACTTCATTCCTCCAGATGGCTTTAAAGAGCCCTTTGTTCTCATATATTCTTTTAATTCTAAGAGGATGCAATCATTATATTTTTATTTTTATTTTATTTTATTTTTTTAAGAGGGAGTCTCGCTGTGTCACCAGGCTGGAGTGCAGTGGTGCGATCTCTGCTCACTGCAAGCTCCGCCTCCCGGGTTCACGCCATTCTCCTGCCTCAGCCTCCTGAGTAGCTGGGACTACAGGCGCCCACCACCACGCCCGGCTAATTTTTTGTGTTTTTAGTAGAGACGGGGTTTCACCGTGTTCACCAGGATGGTGTCGATCTCCTGACCTTGTGATCCGCCCACCTTGGCCTCCCAAGTGCTGGGATTACAGGTGTGAGCCACCGCGCCCGGCCACAATCATTATTTTTAACATTCCTCTACGTCCTACTTATAGTAGGATATTTGAATTGTATGTATTTGTTTCAGGATTTTGTCAGAGATCCAGTTTCTCAGCATCTTTACCAAAATGCCACTATTTTTTATTTTGGCTGTTAAATAGGTATATCATGTTATCTCATAATGGTCTTAATTTACATTTCCCAAATGGCTCAGATTGAGCATCCTTTCATGTGCTTAATGACCTTCTGAATATCCTGTTTGGTAAAATGTCTTTTTATGTTTTTTTGCCCATGTTCTAATTGGATTATTTGATTTTTTTTTTTTTTTTTTTTTACTGTTGAGTTTTGAGAGTTTTATTATATATTCTGAGTACTAGTCCATTGTCAGATAAATGTTTTGCAGACTATCTTTTTTACAGTCTGTAAGTTTTAAATTTTGATGACATATCTAATTTGTCTTTTTTTTTTTTTATGAATCATGCTTTTGATGTCACATCTAAGAACACTTCACCATACCTAGCTCCCTGAGATTTTCTCGTATCTTTTCTTCTAAAAGTTACAGTTTTAGGTTTTACATTTAAAACTGAGTCAGTGAGTAATTTTTTGCATAAGGTGTGAGGTTTATGTTGAGGTTCGTTTTTCATTTTGTGTATGAATTTCTGACTGGTTCAGCACTGTTTGTTGAAAAGGTCATCCTTTCTCTGTTGAATTGTTGTGCCTTTGTTTTGTTTTTTTGTTTTTTTGTTTTGTTTTGTTTTGTTTTGTTTGTTTGAGACGGAGTCTTGCTCTGCCACCCAGGCTGGAGTGCAGTGGCCGGATCTCAGCTCACTGCAAGCTCCGCCTCCCGGGTTTACGCCATTCTCCTGCCTCAGCCTCCCGAGTAGCTGGGACTACAGGCGCCCGCCTCGTCGCCCGGCTAGTTTTTTGTATTTTAAGTAGAGACGGGGTTTCACCGTATTAGCCAGGATGGTCTCGATCTCCTGACCTCGTGATCCGCCCGTCTCGGCCTCCCAAAGTGCTGGGATTACAGGCTTGAGCTACCGCGCCCGGCCCCTGTTGTACCTTGTTAAAAATCAGTTGGCTATACTTGTGTGGTAACTATTTTGTTCCAGTGATCTCGGTGTCTCTTCTGTCGTTACCACACAGTCTCGATAAATGTAGGTACATAATCATAAAATCTGGGAGAGGGATTCCCAGTTTATTCTTCTTTGGGAGTGGGAGTATATAGTCTTTTTCAAAATTGTTTTTGCTACAATGATTCCTTTGCCTTTCCATATTAATTTTTTTATTTTTATTTTTTAATTTGAGGCAGAGTCTCGCTCTGTCACCCAAGCTGGAGTGCAGTGGCACGATCTTGGTTCCACCTCCTGGGATCAAGTGATTCTCCTGCCTTAGCCTCCCGAGTAGCTGGGATTACAAACGTGCATCACCACGCCTGGCTAATTTTTGTATTTTTAGTAGAGATGGGGTTTCTCCCAAGTTGGCCAGGCTGGTCTTGAACTCCTGGCCTCAAGTGATCTGCCTGTCTAGGCCTCCCAAAGTTCTGGGATTACAGATGTGAGTCACTGCTCCCGGCCTTCCATATTAATTTTAGAATAAAATTACCTAAAATAAAATTATCTGCAAAAAAAGTACTGGGATTTTGATAGAAATTACATTAAACCTTTATGTCTATTTGGAGAGAATTGACATGTTTACTAGTTTTAGTGTTCTAATCCATGAACATAGTTATGTCTCTCCATTTATTTAGATTTTCTTTAATTTTTTCATCAGCATTTTGTAGTTTTTAGCATAGAAGTTCTGTATGTGTTTTGTTAGATTTACACCTAAGTATTTTGTTTTTTATTTAGCAGTTGCAAATGATACTCTATTTTAAATTTGACTCCTCATATTTATTTCTAACATATACAAATAAAATTGATTTTTGTATGTTGATGTATTGGGTGACGTTGCTGAACTTATTAGTTCTAGGAGTGCTTTTGTAGATTCCTTGGGATTTTCTTTGTAAACATTATGTCATCTGCAAATGTTGAATTTATTCCTGTATGCTATTTATTTCTTTTTCTGTTCTTTCTTTCCTTTTTTATTTTTTATTTTTGAGACAGAGTCTACTTCTTTCACCCAGGCTGGAGTGCAGTGGCACAATCTTGGCTCACTGCAACCTCCGCCTCCCGGGTTCAAGTGATTCTCCTTCCTCACTCTCCCAAGTAGCTGGGATTACAGGCGCCTGCCACCATGCCTGGCTAATTTTTTGTATTTTTAGGAGAGATGGGGTTTCACTGTATTAGCCAGGATGGTCTCGATCTCCTGACCTTGTAATCCACCTGTCTTGGCCTCCCGAAGTGCTGGGATTACTGGCGTGAGCCACCGCGCCCAACCCTCTTCCTTTTTTTTTTTTTTTTTTTTTTTTGAGACGGAGTCTCGCTCTGTCGCCCAAACTGGAGTGCAGTGGCCGGATCACAGCTCACTGCAAGCTCCGCCTTTCGGGTTCACGCCATTCTCCTGCCTCAGCCTCCCGAGTAGCTGGGACTATAGGCGCCCGCCACCTCGCCCGGCTAGTTTTTTGTATTTTTTTTTTTTTAGTAGAGACGGGGTTTCACCGTGTTTGCCAGGATGGCCCTCTTCCTTTTTTTTTTAACCTCACAGCGTAGGCTAGGACTTCCAGCATTATGTTGCATATGAGTGGTGAGAGCAGATATCCTTCCTTGCCTTATTCCTGGTTATAGGGAAAAGCATTCAGGCTTTAACCATTAAGTATGATGTTAGCTGTGGATTTTTTTGTAGATGCTCTGCCTTATTCCTGGTTATAGGGGAAAGCATTCAGGCTTTAACCATTAAGTATGATGTTAGCTGTGGATTTTTTTGTAGATGCTCTTTTTTATGTTGAAGAAGATCCTTTTATTTCTAGTTTTCTAAGAATTTTTATTACGAATAGGTGATGAATTTTGTCAAATGCTTTTGTGCATTGATTGAAAATGTCATGTGATTTTTCTTCCTTAGTCTGTTAATAAGGTGGTTTATATCGATTGATTGTTAAAATATTGGGTGAACCTTTTTGCACCTTTGAAATAAAACCTGCTTGGTACATGGTATGTAATTCTTTTACATATTGCTGAATTCTGGTTTCTTGTATTTTATTAAGGGTTTTGTGTCTGTATTCATGAGGAATATTGGTTTGTAGTTTTCTTTCTTTATGTTTTGTCTGCTTTTCCATCAGGATAAAATTGGCTACATAGAATGATTTGAGAAGTATCCTTTTCTATTCTGCTTTCTGGAAGAGATCATCTAGAAATTGTGTTAATTTTTCTTTAAATGTTAGGCATATTTTCCCAGGAAACTCTTTGTGTTTGAATATTCTGTTGGGGAGTTTTAGAATTATGAATTCAATTTTAAAATAGTTATAGGGCTGTTTAAATTTTCTGTTTCATATTGACTGAATCTTGGCAGTTTGTGCCTTTCATGGAATTGGGTCTTTTTATGTCAAATTTATGAATAAGTTGTTTGTGGTATTACCATTTCAGTGTTTGCAAAGTCTGTGTGGTATCCTCTGTTTCATTCCTAATGTTAGTGATTTGTGTTTTCTGTTTCTTTGTTAGCCTTGCTAGAGGTTTATTATGTTTATTGATCCTTTAAAGAACTAACTTTTTTCCCCTGTTGATTTTCTTTTTTATTTTCTTTAATTTCATTGATTTCTGTTCTTTATTTCCTTCCTTCTGTTTGCTATGAGTTCATTTAGCTCTTTGTCTAGGTTCTTGAGGAGGGAGGTTAGATTACTGATTTGAGACATTTCCTGTTTTCTGTTCTATGCATATATTGCTGTAGATTCTGTCAGCACTGCTTTAATCTTGTCTCACAAATTTTGGTATGTTGTGTTTTCATTTTTATTAAATCAGTGAATCTTGATTTTTCCTTAAGATTTCCTCTTTGTCCAGTGGATTAGTAGACTTGTTTAGTTTCTACATGTTTGGAGATTTTTCTGTTATCTTTCTGTTGTTGATTCTGGTTTGATTCCATTGTTCTCAGAATGCATTTTGCATAATTTCAGTTCTTTAAATATTTAGATTTGTTTCTTAGCCCAGGATATGGTCTCTCTTGAAATGTTCAGTGGACATTTAAAAATAATGAGTATTCTGTTGTCTTTGCTAGAGTGTTCTATAAATATTCATGATTAGATCCTGTTGGTTGTTAAGTTCTCTTATATTCTTGCTAATTTACCTAGTTGTATCAATTATTGAGAAAGAGGAGTTGAACTCTCCTATAATTGTGGGATTTATCTTTTTTTATATCAGTTTGACAGTTTTGCTTCATATATTTTGCAGTTCTGTTGGTTGGTACATCCACATTTAGGATTGGTAATGTCTTGGTGGCTTGACCGTTTTATCATTATGTAATGCCTAACCTCTTCTTACGAATTTTATTTGTTCCCAAGTCTACTTTATCTGATACTAATATAGGTACTCTTCTTCCTATTGATTAATGTTTCCATGATACATCTCTTTCCATCCTTGTACTTTCCACCTGCCTGTATTTTTATATGTGAGGAGAGTTTCTGGGAGACAGTATTATAACTGGGCCATGTACCCCATCCCCACCCCCACTCTACCAGTCACTGTCATTTTAGTTTCTTAGAGACAGGGTTTCTCTCTGTCTCTGACACTGGAGTACAGTGCCATGATCATAGCTCACTGTTACCTTGAACTCCTGGGCTCAAGGAATCCTCCTATCTCAGCCTCGTGAGTCCCTAGGACTACAGGCGCATGCTGCCATGCTGAGCTAATTTTGTTTTTTTTAAATTATACTTTAAGTTCTAGGGTACATGTGCACAATGTGCAGGTTTGTTACATAGGTATGCATGTGCCATGTTGGTTTGCTGTACCTATTAACTCGTCATTTACATCAGGTATTTCTCCTAGTGCTATCCCTACCCCTGCCCTCCACCCCATGAACAGACCCCCGTGTGTGATGTTCCCCATCCTGTGTCCAAGTGTTCTCATTGTTCAGTTCCCACCTATGAGTGAAAACATGCCGTGTCTGGTTTTCTGTCCTTGTGATGCTTTGCTCAGAATGATGATTTCTGGCTTCATCCATGTCCCTGCAAAGGACATGAACTCATCCTTTTTCATGGCTGCATAGTATTCCATGGTGTATATGTGCCACATTTTCTTAATCTAGTCTATCATTGATGGACATTTGGGTTGGTTCCAAGTTTTTGCTAGTGTGAATAGTGCTGCAACAAACATACATGTGTATGTGTCTTTATAGTAACATGATTTATAATCTTTTGGGTTATAAGTAATGGGATTATTGGATAAAATGGTATTTCTAGTTCTAGATCCTTGAGGAATCGTCACACTGTCTTCCACAAAGGTTGTGGGT
>NW_016810434.1:882129-911740 GCF_001698545.2 Rhinopithecus bieti
TTTCCATGATGTTGATTCTTCCTATTCATGAGCATGGAATGTTCTTCCATTTGGTTGTGTCCTCTTTTACCCCAGAATTTCATATCCAGCCAAACTAAGCTTCATAAGTGAAGGAGAAATAAAATCCTTTACAGACAAGCAAATACTGAGAGGCCACTAGGCCTGCCGTACAAGAGCTCCTGAAGGAAGCACTAAACATGGAAAGGAACAACTGGTACCAGCCACTGTAAAAACATGCCAAATTGTAAAGACCATCAATGCTAGGAAGAAACCGCATCAACTAACGGGCAAAATAACCAACTAACATCATAATGACAGGATCAAATTCACATATAACAATATTAACCTTAAATGTAAATGGGCTTAATGCCCCAATTAAAAGACACAGACTGGCAAATTGGATAAGGAGTCAAGAACCATCAGTGTGCTGTATTCAGGAGGCCCATCTCACATGCAGAGACACACACAGGCTCAAAATAAAGGTTTGGGGGAATATCTAACAAGCAAATGGAAAGCAAAAAAAAAAAAAGCAGGGGTTGCAATCCTAGTCTCTGATAAAACAGACTTTAAACCAACAAAGATCAAAAGAGACAAAGGAGACAAAGAAGGCCATTACATAATGGTAAAGGGATCAATTCAGCAAGAAGAGCTAACTATCCTAAATATATATGCACCCAATACAGGAGCACCCAGATTCCTTAGAGACATACAAAGAGGCTTAAACTCCCACACAATAATATGGGAGACTTTAACACCCCACTGTCAATATTAGACAAATCAACAAGACAGAAGGTTAACAAGGATATCTAGGACTTGAACTCAGCTCTGCATCAAGCGGACCTAATAGACATCTATAGAACTCTCCACCCCAAATCAACAGAATATACATTCTTCCCAGCACTCCTATACACCAGTAACAGACAAATAGCCAAATCATGAGTGAACTCCCATTCACAATTTCTACAAAGAGAATAAAATACCTAGGAATCGAACTTACAAGGGATGTCAAGGACCTCTTCAAGGAGAACTACAAACCACTGCTCAACAAAATGAAAGAGGCCCAACTAATTTTTAAAACATTCTTTTTTATAGAAACAGGGCCTCCCTGTGTTGTCCAGGCTGGTCTCAAACGCCTGTCCTGAAGCAATCCTCCCACCTCCCGAATTGTTGGGATTACAGCCATAAGCCACTTCACCCAGCCCAATCACTATCTTTTAATTGTGGAATTTTACTTGGCAAGCGCCTCCTTGTCAACATAGTAAGACTTTTTTCTCTTACATTATTTTTATATTTATATAACATTGGCTTTTACTTTGAGTTTTAATCTTTTGAAATGAATAATCTATGAGAGATCAGCTCCAATTATTACCACTGATTTGAAATACTATTTTTATTATATTTTGCTTACTCATTATTCATACTGCTTACTACTTATTGCTTACTCATATTCCAACATCCCATATACTAGTCTTTCTTCTAGTTTAGTGTTTTTCCTTTACCTAATTGTCTTTAAGACAGAAGTGTTATGTGTTTTAAAGTTTGAATCCTTAAATGCCTGAGTGTTTTAAGAGTTTTTTTTTCCTCCTACCTTTATGTTAATTTTCTAGGTATATAAGTCAGTGTTTCAAAGAATATTCTTTCACAACTTTTAAGCTACAGCTTCATTGTCTTTAAACATCTAGTATTGCTGATATCACTGTGATTTCTGTTGTTTTATAGACCATCTAGTTTTTACCTCTTAGGTTAAAAATTCAGGAGCAAAGATCGGTCACCTTTTCTATTTTGCTTTTGTTTTCTTAGAAATAATACCAACAATACTATTAGGTTGAATTTTGAGGATGGTTAAAATGAAGGGTGTTTTTTTTTTTTTTTTATCTTCTACGTTTCCCCAACACCTTAAGTTTTTTTAAAAAGGGAAGGGCCTGCCAAAGTTAAATACTTTTTCCTCCTGTTGTCATTCTACAGTGTTTTAAAATACTTGCATCAATGAGTAATATCCAACTTCCTGAGGCAGCATAATCCTCCCACCCCTTTTGGCTACTCCAGAGTTTACATATTTTGAATTGGAATATGACTTCTTAAAAAATTTATGCATTAAATCTTCTGGATGGAGCAGTTAAAAAAAAAAAAACCTCTTCTTCAAAGCAGGTGGTAACTTTAGTTTGATGATGAACTATATATATCTAACTTATACCTACAACAATTCTTATTCTGGTGTTTCAAAATTTATAACTGTTTTCCACCTAAGTTTTAATTGAAAAAAATATAATAACTTTGCCTTTTAAACTACAGCATATATTTTACCAACCTTTTATTTAGTTTTTTTTATTTTATTTTATTTTCACTTAGACTTTGTGTGGACAGTAATGACCTCACGTTTCCGATTGCCTGCTGGCAGAACCTACAATGTACGAGCATCAGAGTTGGCCCGAGACAGACAGCATACAGAAGTGGTTTGCAACATCCTTCTTCTGGATAACACTGTACAAGCTTTCAAAGTCAATGTAAGTATTTTGTGTCTTTTAAAAAATAATCTCTGGCTATAAGTCTGAATTCAAATATATATGTAAACTAGGATTATTAAATTATAGTACAGTTTGAAAAGTCTTATTCAAGTAAAAAAGTCTTTCTGGTGCAGGATTGTATTAGGTGCATGCTCTCATTCAAACTGGGTCTTTTTAACAAGTGTTGCTCACTGGACATTGTTGAGAAACCAACAGTGTGTCTTATGATTAGTAAGCAGATCCATAGTATGTGTGCGATTTTCATAAGTGTACTTGAGGGGGCCTGAAAAGAATTTGTTGTTCTAAATAATTTATACATTTTTATGGTAATTTTACTTGTACTGCCTGTGAGTAAAATTTTTGCTGAACAAAAATAAATGACAGCCCTGATCTTATCTATCGTCGAAATACTTAGTTAACAAATATTTGTTCATCCTATTTGTGTCTAGCTTTATTTGCTCATTGTTATTTGTAAGTTTTACCCATGTGGTGTGTTAACAGTAGTTAGTTCATTGTTATTGCTCTGTAGTACCCTTTTGTATGAATATACTATAGTTTACTTATCCTTTTACTTACCATTTACTTGTCCAGTTTATTGTTGGTATATATTTGGATTTGTTTCCACTTTGGGCTCTTACAAATAATACTGCTGTGAACATTCTTGTACATATCTTGATACATATAAAAAATATATTCTCCCTTTTTATTTAAAAACTTTTCAACCTATATAGAAAAGGTGAAATAATATTATGATGAATACCCATATACCCTTTACCTAGATTGACCCAGTGTTAACATTTTGCACATTCGCTTTATGTTTCCTTCTCTCTACATGATTTTTTTCCCTGAACCTTTTGAAAATAAGTACTTTAGCATCCCAAGAATCTCATAATTACCACATACCTAAATTTAACTTTATGAAAATAATAATATATTCAGTCTGTATTCAAACTGGAGTTCTTATTCTTCAGGATGTTTTGGTATTTCCAAATTCTTCAGGGTGTTTTCTGCTGTATTACTTGGGTATTTCTATACTTCAAAATCTTTAAGTAATATAAAATATGAATCTTATACCAGGGCCAGTCGTGGGGTGAGGGACTGGGGGAGGGATAGCATTAGGAGAAATACCCAATGTAAATGATGAGTTGATGGGTGCAGCAAACCAACACGGTACATGTATACCTATGTATCAAACCTGCATGTTGTACACGTGTACCCTAGAATTTAAAGCATAATAATAAAAAAAAAATCTTTCTTATTTACCAGTTTAAGCTTAAAATTTTCTGTGTACTACTATATAAGCAGGATTATGAATTTATCTGAAATTCCAAGGTGTTTCACATTGAAAAAGGGGCCACAGAGTAGTGAATGTTACATCATTATCATTAAAAATACCTTCAACATTATCTAAAATACCTAACAGATTTAGTGTGCTTTTCTAAAAAGCTAAACTTTTGATTTCCTTTGTATTCTATCATCTGTTAATACATAGTTGGAATATAGTTTGCCAAAAAGAGATAATATAAAAGAATAGAATTCTACTTCATACAAATTTCTATTTAATAGAAACTCTCATGTATTGGACAGGTGATATAAGAAAATAAGCCTTTTTTCCTATTATTCATGTGTTAGAATTCTTTTTTGGAAAAGGCATAAACTTAATAACTTTTGTCTTAGCTTAAATTTAATGAATATTTACTTTTCATTTTAACTATAGTTTTGACTATATTTCAAAATATTGTAAAAAGGTTTGGTATGTTTCCCAGCTAGCATAATTTTCTGTTGAGCACTTAAGTTGACAGTAGTATGCTGTATTTTTCCATGTAGTAATCAATGTGCTGTCTAGTTACTCTTTTAGAAAGACATATATTTAATGTACTTTTATATGTTTATATTTTAAAAATATATATTATATATATTTAGCTGGCAGTTTCAATAGACCTGGATATATTACCTAGAATGGTAAGTAAGCTTACCATTCTGTGGTGCTAGAAACTTTCTCTACCATTATCTCAGGTCATCAAAAAACTTAAGAGGAACAGTTTATATAAAAAATTGTTGGATGTGTAGTATATTTATTCCTCCGGTACTTTTAGATAGATTATTTATCTTTTAATCTATGTGAATAAATCTCCAGTTATATACTTTATAACCTGTGGAGTGGTATGTGACAGCCTGCAAACTAATTGGGGGTTTGAGAGTTCTGGTGTTTGTTTTCTTGTGTCCACTTAGTACCATTAAGTCTCAGAAATCCTTTATGGGCATCTGCCAGGTTCACCAGCATTTCTCTGTTCACCAAGAAGGAGAACTACTCAGTTTCCTTTGGAGACTACCAAGCAATGATTTGTAAAGTCAACCATTGGAGTCATTGCTTTTCATGAAAGATTTTTGCACCACAGGTAAAATATTCATGTTGCCAAAGCCTGCTTTTTTTCATCTGGCAATTATCTCATCAAAGCTGTTTCTGTATTTTCTGAGGGAAATTTTTGTAATGAAGGAGTTGATATAACTTCACTAGATCTTGCTTTTTCCCTGCTGTGGACATAGGAGTGATAAGCCTATTATCACTGGGTTTGTGTTGGCTTGCGTTGTTTCAGTGTCAAGTCTTATTTTCACTATGGCTTTGGTATAACCATTTATTTACTGTAGCCAACCTATGGAGTGTATTGGCCCTCTCGTGCCATGAATTAATTGTCACTAAATGAATTCATGGCATGAGAATTCATCTCACCAAATATGTTTGCAATAACAACTCACTAAATATGTTTGCATTAAATACTTTAAAATGCATAGTGTCTGTACTACATGGATTGATGTCTTCAATCTGTGAGGATTTTTACCCCTAATTTTTGACTTGACTTTTATTTTGGTGCAACTGATTAACATTAGCTTGTATGATGAACAAGGAAGGGCTGGGAGGGCCAGCTTATTTTAGTTACTGTGACTGCATAAGAAATTACCCTAAAACTTAGTGGCATAAAATAACCATGTATTGTCCTCAGGGATTCCATGAGTCAGAGATTCACACACACAAAAAAACGCTTAATTTTGTTCCATTATGTGTCAGGCCTCAGCTGGAAGACTCAAAGGCTGGAGGCTAGAATCATTTGAAGGCTTATTCACTCACATGACTGTTACCTGAAACCTTAGCTGAGGCTGAGGCACCTATATATGACCTCTTTATGTCCTGGACTTCTTCATAGAACAGTAGCTGGTTTCTTTCTTTTTTTTTTTTTTTTTTTTTTTTTTTTTTTTTGAGATGTAGTTTCGCTGTTGTTGCCCAGGCTGGAGTACAATGGTGCGATCTTGGCTCACCACAACCTCCGCCTCCCAGGTTCGAGCAGTTCTCCTGCCTCAGCTTCCCTAGTAGCTAGGATTACAGGCATGTGCCACCACACCCAGCTAATTTTGTATTTTTAGTAGAGACAGGGTTTCTCCTTGTTGGTCAAACTGGTCTCGAACTCCGGTGATCCGCCTGTCTTCACCTCCCAAAGTGCTAGGATTACTGGCATGAGCCACCATGCCTGACCACAGTGGCTGGTTTCTAAGGGTGAGCATCTTTAGAGAGAGAGAGCCAGACTGTAGCCATATTGCCTTTCCAATCTGGCCTTGGAAGTCATGTAATGTTACTTGTTCCATGTTCTATTTGTCAAGATTGTCACAGAGTTAAGTGAAAGGTTGTCACAGAGTTAAGTGAAAGGAAATAGACTGCATCCTGATAAAAAGCGGAGGATCATCATGTGGGATCAGAAATGTTGCTGTGGACTTACTGGGAAAATACAGTCTGCCAGTATGGCATCCTGGTGGAGGTGTCCATTTTGCCTCTTCCTCATCACTTACTGTACCCATCTTCCTACTTTCATAGATACCCAGAAATTTCATCCCAGAACTGTCTGCTTTGCTTCTCAAGGGGTCGCTACCATATTTAAGGAGTCAGAGATGATGAAAGATGGGTTTAATTTTTATTACTTGCGCTTTGTGTTTGTTATTTAAATTATTTATCCAGGTGTGCCATACTTCTAAAAAAATGTGTAAGTGTATGTATGTGTGACACACACATCTGTCTTTTAAATTTGATTTATATATGTTTTATTTTATAAATGTATGTATGTACATGTAATTGACTTACTCATTTACACAATTTTCAAAGCCATATAGTTTTATAGGTCTTGTGTTTGTAGAGCCTCACTGCCAGTTTTCATAGAGCTGAGTGAGAGGAAGGGATTGGAGAGCACTTCCCTATTCGCTGTGTAAACTGTCTTATTTTGCAGGCTCTGTCTGTACAATACAGGCAGTATAAACTGCCTGTACAATCAGTACAGTACAAATTAATCAGCTACACATGAAGATCCTGATTCCAGAGTCGTCCTGGTTCATTTTCTTCAGAGAGTAAATCTCCAGTTCTCATGGTGATTGGCTGAAGGGGAGGGGAAGTGAGAGAAGTCATGTAGGGGCTGCTACTTGTATAGAGTCTCAAACAACATTTTTTCAGTCCTGACCCCTGCCTTCACTTTTTAAAAGATAATTTGTACCCCTCTTTCTAGAGTTTGTGGGGTAAAGAACTTGCTGCTAGGCCTTTCTCACACTTAGCTTTCGTTTGGCTTTTTTTCTGTCACTTAAGTTAAGGTGACCACTTAAGTTGCTTTTCATTTTCCAAAATTTTCTTAGTGTAGTCTTTTCTTTCATTACTAACTATGCCTACACTGTTATTTTAGTGTGCCTTGAGCAAACATTTATGTTCAGCCTTCCTCCTTTTTAACCTTGATATCTCTCAAGTTGATTGTCAACAATTCTCCTTGAAGGAGAATTTATTGAATACCAAACTTATAAAATCAGATGTTAAAATGGAATTTGTTATCTTTAGTACAAAAAGACATGATAATTTTGCCATCTTTTATAGTATATGAAAAGTCCAACTTTATAGTGTATGATAGATTTTAAAGCTTTTATCTATTTTGAAATCCTTTTTTTCCTAGGCTGTAATCATATGAAACACTAGAAAATTCATTTATCATTCAAATTTATAGTTGAGCATAATTAAGGTGACCATATTTCTTGTTTTATTATTTCATCGTGTTGTGGTTTCATCAGGCATATATAGTTCTTGGGTCTTTTTTTTTCTTTCTTTCTTTTTCTTTTTAATACTTTAATTTCTGGGATACATGTGCCTGACCTTTCTCTCTGGCTGCCCTTAACATATTTTTCTTCGTTTCAACCTTGGTGAATCTGACGATTACGTGTCTTGGGGTTGCTCTTCTCAATAGTTATAGGTGTGTGGCATTATTTCTGGGCTTTCTGTTCTGTTCCATTGGTTTATATGTCTGTTTTTGTGCTAGTACCATACTGTTTTTGGTTACTGTAGCCCTGTAGTATAGTTTGAAGTCAGGTAGTGTGATGCCTCCAGATTTGTTCTTTTTGCTTAGGATTGCCTTGACTATTTGGTTTCTTCTTTGGCTTCATACGAATTTTAAAATAGTTTTCTCTAGTTCTTTGAAGAATGTCAATGATAGTTTAATAGAAATAGCATTGAATCTATAAATTGCTTTGGGTAGTATGACCATTTTAATGATGTTGAGTCTTCCTATCCATAAGCATGGAATGTTTTTCCATTTGTTAGTGTCCTCTCTGATGTCTTTGAGCAGTTGTTTGTAGTTCTCCTCGTAGAGATCTTTAACTTCCCTAGTTGTGTTCCTAGACATTTTATTCTTTTTGTGGCAGTTGTGAATGGGAGTTCATTCCTGATTTGGCTCTTGGCTTGACTCTTGTTGGTGTATAGGAATGCTTGTGATTTTTGCACATTGATTTTGTGTCCTGAGACTTTACTGAAATTGTTTATCAGCTTAAGAAGCTTTCGGGCTGAGACTATGGGGTTTTCTAGGTATAGGATCATGTCATCTACAAACAGGGATAGTTGACTTCCTCTCTTCCTGTTTAGATACTATTTTTTTTCTCTCCCTTGCCTGATTGCTCTGATCAGAACTTCCAATACTATATTGAATAGGAGTGGTAAGCAAGAGCCTCCTTGTCTACACATATATTTACATCACCCCTAAGTCTGTTTTTATTGACTGCTTTGGCTCTTGATTGTCAGTCACTTTCCCCTGCTTTACACATCTGCTAATTGTTGTTGTATATTGAACATTGTGAGTGAAATGTAGAGTAATGGACAGCATACTATGGCCATAGGCCAAATCCAACCTCCTGGCTGTTATTGCATGGCCTATAGCTAAGAATGACTTTTTACATTTTTAAAGGTTACTGTTTTTGCGATGTTGCCCAGGCTGGTCTTGAACTCCTGGCCTCAAGCAGTCCTCCCACCTCGGTTTCCCAGAGCGCTGAGATTACAGCTATGAGCCACCATACCCAGCCTCTGTTTGTTTTCAAAGAGAATGTACAACAGAGACTATGTGTCCTAAAAGCCTAAAAATATTTACTTTCTCGCCCTTTATAGGAAAGGTTTGGACCCCTATTTGTTGGAGCTCTGGATTATTATGTCCCTCTAAATAGTAGTGAATTATATTATGGCAGGCAGTTAAATAGCCAGCAGATCACTTTGATCTTATGGAGGTTAGTTTTAAGCTTTTTAAGGTAGGTCTGTTTCACCTTTGTTCTTACTCCTAGGACACAGTTTGTCTAGGGTCTCAACTAAGTGACCAAGGTGTTCATCAAGATATCTCTCCTCTGAGCCTGGACCACATCTTCTCAGAACTGCACAACCTCTGAAATCTCTGTTTAGTTAACAGCTATTTTCTCCTAGAGATTCTAACCCTGTGTATGCACATCCTATGAAGCAAATAAGGACCATAGGGGAATTTTGTGTGTATTTTTATAGCTTTTTTTCTTTGACTTTCTCCGTTCTAATAACCTATCCCCAAAACCCTGGCATCTTAGCAACCCCAAACATTAATTTTAGTTTTCTTATCCTAGCAAGACTGCCACTGTCAGCTTGGGCTTTGTTTCTCCACCGTATGTTTTGGCAAGTGCCCCCAAGGAGAAAGCCAGTGTGAGACTTGATTCATCTGCCCTTTTCTCCCAAGGATCATAGCCCTGTGTTGGTTGGTATCTGTTGCTTGTAAATGTTACATACATGTTTTATTTGGTCTATATTTGGTCCGGTATTTATAGATGTTTATAACAGGAGAGTATTCCAATACCAGCTACTCTTTATGATTAGAACCCCAAATCCTCATTATTTTAAAATATGAAAATGTATCTCATTATGTAATCAGTGAATTTTGATTTGAAACATTTAACATGTTACTTGCTGTATGTTCTGATTCATTGTTTGCTTGACCCAGATAGTTGAGCAAAATAGGACTTAGATCTCAGTTAATAATAGTAAATATATGCATCTTATAATACTGAAATGGCCCTTGCTTTCCAAAGATGGAACCCTAAACAGCTGGGCTACTGGATTTGATATTTTAGAAGATTTCATCTGCCACATTTGAGATTCACCTTCACACGAGTTGATCTGGGCATAACCGTTGTCAGAGAAGCTTCTTTCCTTGGCTGATAAATTATTAATGCTTAATTATTTAACTTTTTTTGTTGTTTACATATCTAGCATTAAAACTGTTTCATAAATATTTTAACCTATACCCATTTTTTCTGTACTGTACTCACAGTGTGTAAGGAATACTTGACTGTTGTTTTTTGTTTTGTTTTATTTAGAGACAGTGTCTTGCTCTATCTTCCAGGATGGAATGTGGTAGTATCATCATAGTTTAATGCAACCTTGAACTCCTGGGCTCAAGGGAATCCTCCCACGTCAGCTTCCCAAGTTGCTGGGACTACGGCCATGTGCCACCATGACCAGCTAATTTAAAAAATGTTTTAGAAATGAAGTCTCACTGTGCTGTTCAGGCTGGTCTCGAACTCCTGGCTTCAAGTGATCCTCCCACCTCGACCTCCCACGCTGCTGGAATTACAGGCATGAGCCATAGTGCCTGGCCTACTTGGCTCTTAAATGTGCTGCCTTTTGACTTATTTCATATTCTTGAAGGGAATAATCATTTAAATATTTTTACCATCATAGTGCTTTGTATATCTCTCCTGAAGCTTATTTAATGGCATGCCCATCTGAGATAGATGTGATCTGTTCTTTGGGAAAGGGTGTATGACATAGCTCTGTTTTCTTGCTAGTACTTGCAAAAAGAAGCTTTTGATATTCATTGGAATGGAGTTGGTGAGCATAGAAAGAGTTACAGTTACCACATAAGGAAGCTACATGACTCACTCTCTGCCACCTCACTGCTTCCCCTGGGTAATTGTCTGTCCTGATTCCCATGTGGATTCAAGAATCCCCCAGGGAAGCCCTGGTGCCCAGTCTGGCTCTTTGCCCATATGCTGGTGTTGGTGTTGATGTTGATGGATGTGCTCTGCTGATCATAATACACTAGAGAAGCAATTGCGTCTTATCTTCGAACCCACCATTCATAATGTTTATTCCTAACTCAAATTGGATAGTTCAATATCTGTATATCAGGAATTTGGTTTCATAATAAAGTTAATATCCATTTATTTGAGTCTTTGTCCTTATTTAACATTCTTTTCAATAATTAGACTTAATAATTATGCTTCCAAATGTTTAAAATAAAACAAAGCTGGACTTGCATATATATGTATACTTTACATATATATATACACAGCTTTACATACACACACATGTGTGCGATCTCGGCTCACTGCAACCTCTGCCTCCCGGGTTCAAGCAATTCTCCTGCCTCAGCCTCCCAAGTGGCTGGGACTACAGGCGCCCGCCACCACGCCCAGCTAATTTTTGTATTTTTACTAGGGACAGGGTTTCATCACGTTGACCAGGATAGTTTTGATCTCTTGACCTCGTGATCTGCCCAACTGGGCCTCCTGAAGTGCTGAGATTACAGGCGTGAGCTACTGCTCCCAGCCTCTATAATTTTTAATGTATCAGTTTGGTTTCCATAAAGAAAAGTGACAGCTGTACTATGTGAGGAATTAGTATTATCATACATTTTTTTTTGAATGTGCAAACATTTCCTTTTGATGATTCATTTGATTTGTTTATGATCAACTTCAGAGCTCGTAGTTTTGGCTTTCTTTTGCAATTATTTAATTTTTTTCATGTAAAATTTGGATGTTGATAGGCACTTGATACATTAGGTACTTAATTTTAGCACTAGGTTTAATTTACAACTTTGGATTCACTATATTTTTTGATATCACTTATTTTGAGTCACTGTGAGATGACTTTCATTTTTCTTCATCAAGAATATCTTGTGTGGGATGTGTGCTAGTTCTTTATATCCTTCATTTTTGAAAATGTCTAAGTTTTACCCTAGACTTAATTGATAGTTTGGGTAGAGAATTTCAAATTGGAAATAATTTCTCAGAGTTTTGAAAATATTGCCTTCTATTAATATTGCTGATGAGGAGTGTGATACTATTCCAATTCCTGATTGTTTATGTATGACATATTGTTTGTAGACTTTAAAACATGTTTTCCTTTTCACATTTCTTTTTGCTTAAATTTCATGTAGATCGTGCATGAAATCCACCGGCTTGCAATATGACACTCTTTTGCTTTCCACTATGCCTGACGTCCCTAGATTTGAAGCCACTTCAGTTTGTCTTAGAATATTTCAGGGGAGGTGTGGGATTAAGAACTGAGGGACACAACTGTTCCCTACATGAATTTTCAACCTTCCTTTCCCATTTTTAGCCTCATGCCTTATCTTGCTGTTTCTCACACTTATCCTCCAATGTTTGAGCCTTTCTGTGTATTTGATTTGCTTCCTGTTGGAATCTCTCTCTGCAGGTATTTGGTGTTTAGCTCTGCTGTCTCTGCCACATGCTTTCTATCTTCCAAAGTGTATTAGTATCCCTCTTTTTTTTGTTTGTTTTTTTTTTGGAGACGGAGTCTCGTTCTGTCACCCAGGCTGGAGTGCAGTGGCGCGATCTCAGCTCATTGCAACCTCTGCCTCCCGGGTTCAAGCGATTCTCCTGCCTCAGCCTCCCGAGTAGCTGGGACTACAGGCATGTGCCACAATGCCCAGCTAATTTTTATATTTTTAGTAGAGACGGGGTTTCACTATGTTGGCCAGGTTGATCTCGATCTCCTGATCTTGTGATCCACCTGCCTCAGCCTCCCAAAGTGCTGGGATCACAGGCGTGAGCCACCGCACCCGGCCTGTGTGTCGGTATCTCTTTAGCCGATATCTTCTCTACTTTTGTTGTTCTTGTAGTTTTTAGTACATTCCTTCTTTTTTTTCCCCTCAAATTAATGGGCTTTCAGGAATGAGTAAAAGGTAAACACATTTTCATTCCATCATATTTAACCGTAGGTTTAAGCCTTTTTGAACAGTAAGTTATAAATTATTTTTCCTTTAGAAGAATAACAACAATGGATGGTGGTTTGCCATGACATTTGAGATCACATTGTTGTATTTTAATTAAAATCAAGTTTTTATTTTTGAAGTTTGCCTCTCCCCACATTTCTATTTTACATGTTTTTGGGGGGACTATAACAAGAGTCACCTTAACCAGTTTGTAATCAAGCACCTAAATATTGCAATCTTATCTCAACCTTTATTCTTTTACTGTAACTGCTTCCTCAGTGATTATCTAGTTAAGAAATTCATCAGTTTATCAAGGCTCATTTTGTTTGACCTCTGGGAGCTTTAAAAACTGTTACTGTTCCTTGTTTCAAGGAAAGCTCTCTTCTGTATGATCACATTCTGGATATACTTCATCTGTTTCTTACATATCAGTATTCCTTGAGGATTTAGTATTGTCTTTTGTATCTTTTCTCTTTCAGTTATTTACTGGTTGCTGAAGATTGTGGTATCTGTTATCTCTAGTCTGGATATCTTTCCACAACTCAAACTCTATGTCTGCTAAATATTTCAGTGGTAGTTTTAAAATCTTTGAAATATTTCTTACTGAGAGAGAGAGGCTGTATTCCCTTTACTTGAACCTTAGTGAGCCTTTGTGAGTGCCATTTTCTTCCAGTAGAATCTGTTGAAAGAGATGTTGCATGACTTCCCTCGCTAGCTTAGAAAAGACCCTTCAGCTTCTGCTATTATTTTATGGCAGACTCTTGAAGAACTTTTAGCTGCCCTATAAGAAGTCTAGCTCCCCTGAGGCCACTATGTGGAGACTCTGTGGAAAGACAAAATGGTGTAACTATATCTTTTTGATATGTTGTCTTTTCATATTCATTTTGTTCAGAATATTGTCCAAATTCTTTCTAGACTTCCTATTTGCCCCATGCATTATTTATAATATGTTGTTTAGTTTTCAAGTAGTTGAGAATTTTCTGTATATCTTAATGTTTAATGATTTCTATTTTAATTCTATTATGGCTAGAGAACATACTTTGTATGATTTCAGTTCTTTTAAATTTGATAAGGTTTGTTTTAAGGGCCAGGAATATGACATATATTGGTGAATATTCCATGTGCACTTTAAAAGGATGTCTATCCTACTCTTTTTTTTTTTTTTTTTGAGACGGAGTCTCGCTCTGTCGCCCAGGCTGGAGTGCAGTGGCCGGATCTCAGCTCACTGCAAGCTCCGCCTCCCGGGTTCCCGCCATTCTCCTGCCTCAGCCTCCCGAGTAGCTGGGACTACAGGCGCCCGCCACATCGCCCGGCTAGTTTTTTGTACTTTTAGTAGAGACGGGGTTTCACCGTGTTAGCCAGGGTGGTCTCGATCTCCTGACCTCGTGATCCGCCCGCCTCGGCCTCCCAAAGTGCTGGGATTACAGGCTTGAGCCACCGCGCCCGGCCTATCCTACTCTTTTTGTGGGGGGTTGCGGTGGAAAGGGGCTAGAAATATCAGTTAGGTTAAGTTGGTTGGTTGTGTTTTTATTTTTATGTTTAAAAAAAATCGAGACATTCTGTGCTGCCCAGGTTGGTCTCTAACTCCTGGGCTTAAGCAGACTCCCACCTCAGGCTCCTAAGTAGCAGGGATTATAGGCACACAGTAGTGTTTTTATGTCTTTGCTGCTTTTCTTTTAATTTTGTTCTATCAGTTGTTGAGAGAGTAGCATTGAAGTCTTCAAGTATAATTGTGCCTTTATGTATTTCTTTCAGTTATATTATTTTTATCTTTTGTGTTTTGGAGCTCTGTTGTTAGATACCCATTTGGGACTGTGATTTTCTTTTTGGTGACGTGACTCTTTTATTAGTATGTAAGGAGTTGAATATAAACTTTTTTTTCTTTGAGATGGAGTCTGGCTATGTCTCCCAGGCTGGAGTGCAGTGTTGCGATCTCGGCTCACTGCAACCTGTGCCTCCCAGGTTCCAGCAGTTCTCCTGCCTCAGCCTCCTGAGTAGCTGGGATTACAGGCACATGCCACCACGCTGGCTAATTTTTGCATTTTTAGTAGAGACGGGGTTTCACCATGTTGGCCAGGCTGGTCTCAATTTCCTGACCTCAAGTGGTCGGCTGGCCTTGGCCTTCCAAAGTGCTGGGATTAGAGGTGTGAGCCACTGTGCCTGGCCAAATATAAGCATTTTTAAGCCATATCAAAACAAAGCAAGTTTTTCTTTGGTAGTTGTATAGGATCTTTCCTATGCACATACTTATTTCTATAAACTGAATAACTTCTCCCAGCTTCTCAACTTGTGGAAATTATCTTGTTTTTCAATGTGTTGTCCATCTGTCAACTTGCTTAACCGAGATATGCTTTAGTTTTAATAATTTTGAATAATATTTAGAGTATGTTTCTGTAGAAACAGCTTTTCTTATATATCCAGATTAATATTACCATGATTTTACTGGGATATGGCCTTAAGTTTAGTAATAGGTTTGTATTAGTATCTATCAAGTAATAATAATGTGTGTGTTTATTTTCAGAGTTTTCACTTTTCACATTTGTTTTATTCTTGTCAGTAACAATGTGGTGGGGCAGTTATCTCTTTTTTACAGACAGAGAAATCAAATCCAGGGATTTTGTGGTTTGCCCATAGCCACATGCTAAGTAGTAGAGCCAAGACCAGAATCCAGGCCTTTTTTTTTTTTGAGATGGAGTCTTGCTCTGTAGCCCAGGCTGGAGTGTACTGGTGTGATCTCGGCTCACTGCAACCGTCACCTCCTAGGTTCAAGCAGTTCTCCTGCCTTAGCCTCCCGAGTAGGTAGGATTACAGATGCCAGCCACTACACCTGGCTAATTTTTGTATTTTTAGTAGAGACAGGGTTTCACCATGTTGGGCAGGTTGGTCTCGAACTCCTGACCTCAAGAGATTCACCCACCTTGGCCTGCCAAAGTGCTTGGATTACAGGTGTGAGCCACCACGCTCTGCCAATCCAAGCCCTTTGACACTTCAGACTGGTGTTTTTATTTCCCACAACATCTGCTATAAATTGGATGGTCTTCTGTTTCATCTCTATATCTCATTGTGAACAGTGATACAGATTTAAAAATTAAAAGTTATGGCCATGAAAGACTAAAGATAAATAGTCTGTAGTACTGTTTTTCTTATCTTTTGTTGAACGTAAGAATATAATAGTAAGTTATTAACAAAGGTTTATTAGAAGTTCAGATTGCTGCTTTTCCACCTCAATTTTATAGGTCTGTGTTGGGACCCAGGTGTGTATGTATTAAATAAGTACACAAGATAGTTCTGATGCACATATTCTCTGGCCTTACAGAGAAACACAGTTGGGAGAGATGGAGACTGCCTTGGCCTCATTAACATTCTATAATTAGCCATGTATTTATAGAACACATTTTCCTGTTTGTTCATTGCATATATTAAGTGGGACAGAATCAAAATCCATGTTAAAACCTAGCTGCACTACACTTATTTTTCTCCTCATGGAGTAGGATTTTCTGTTTAGTGTTTTTCTGCAGCTGAATGAGAAAATAATCTGTACAAGGATAGTGTTTAGCAAGAGCTTTTGAGCCCTTACCGGAAACTATAAACTCTTAAAAGAACTGTAAACTCTAAAGCAATGATTCCTAAATGGGGCGGACTTTGCACCTCCCCAACCCAATCCCCAGGGGACATTTGGCAATGTCCGTAGACATTTTTGGTTGTCACAGTTGGATGGCGGGTGCTACTGGCCTCTAGTGGCTAGAAGCCAAGGATGCTGCTAAACTACTTACAATACACAGTACAATCCCTCCCCTATCCCCTGCAATAGAGAATGATCCTAATACAAAATATTAACAGTGTCAAAGTTGAAAAACTGTGCTTCAAGGTTGATACTCAATAAAATAGTTTTGATGAGTAAATTACTTTTTAAAATAATCTTAGGTGAGTGTGTTTGCTCACACTTGTAATCCCAGTGCTTCGGGAGGCCAAGACAGAAAGATTGCTTGAGGCCAGGAGTTCAAGACTAGTTAGGGCAACATAGCAAGACCCCTTCTCTACAAAAATAAAAAACAAAACTTGCCAGGCATGGTGGCATGCACCTGTAGTTCTAACTACTTGGTAGGCTGAGGCAGAAGGATTGCTTGGGCCAGGAGTTTGAGGTTACAGTGAACTGTGATTGTGTCTCTGTACTCCAACCTGGGCAACAGAGTGAGACCCTATCTCTAAAAATAAAATAAAATAGTTTTTTAGCTGCAGTTTTGATCTAACTAGGCGTTTCTTCTTCAGAAAGTTGAGTCAAGTGATTTTGTTTGGTCTGTAGCCGTACCCCTATACATACACATTTGCTTCCTAAGTTGATAGTGTGCGTTGTGAGAACACTTGATGAGGGTTGCTTGAAGATATTAATCACACAGTGGATAAAAAGGTATAACTGCATCACCAAACGACCCTGTGGTGGGGAAATCTATTTGGGTTTAGCCTTTAAAGGAAGGCAAAGAGGGAAAGTAGAATGTTTCAAAGTACTAATTTTGAAGTAGGGCGCATTTAAAATACAAAGTAAAATTTGCAAGTTTTGTGTGCATCAGCATTACATGAGAGTCCCCATTGGGCTGTTTACTTGCTAATTTTCCTTGGTCAAACATAAACTTCTTCCCAGTCTGAATGAATGTGAACTAGTATTTTATTGAGGATTTTGGCAGTGCATATGGACCAGAAATAACTTTTTATTAGAGGTATAGCATATATACAATAAGGAACAAATCTTAAATGTAAGACAAGAATTTATAAGGTGAAATCTCCGTGAAACTATCACTGGATCAAGATAATAGAATGTACCAGTACTTCAGATACATCCGTTATGCTTCCTTACTGTTATTATTTGTCCCTTGCCTAAAGTAGTCACCATTCTGAGGTCTGTCATTACAGTCTAGTTTTTTTTTTTGTTTTTGAATGTTACTGAGTTAAACTATATGAGATCGTGTTTTTATAGGTTGTAATTATAGGCAATTTCATATATATAGTTCAACCTAAGTATTTTTTCCCCATTGCTGTATAATATTTCATTTATGGTAGCTAGTGTCAATAGATGGCCCCCTACACATACACTTGATACTCACACCATTGTAAAGTCCCTCACCCCTTGAATCTTGGCTGGCTTCTAAGTGACTCACTTTTAACTCTGACAGTAAAGTTACCCTTTGTGGCTCCCAGTCATAAGAAGCCTTGCAGCTTCCAATTGGGTCTCCTTAGAACACACACTCTTGGGGACAGTACATTTTAGACTTCAGCTGTCATGCTGTGAGATGTTCTCACCATATGGAGAAGCCATATGTCAGTGCTCTGATGATTAGCTTTAACTGACCTCCCAGCCAACAGTCAGCATCAGTTGCTAGCCATATGAGCGAGGCATCTTGTCAGATTCAGTCAAACTTCTGATGACTTTGTAATCTGCTGTCTAACTGTAGCCACAAGTGAGAACCGCCATGTGGGCCCAGTCAACCCATAGAACCATGATTAATATTAATATTTGTTTGGTTTATGTCTGGTATTTGTCTTAGCATTGTGGTGTATTTGCTGCATAGCAATGTATAATGAGACATCATTGCATGAATATACCAAAATGTGTACAGTTTACTGTTGGTGGACCCTTGATTTGTACACTTTGGACCTACTATGAATACTATAGCTCTAAACAGTCTTACAATACATATATTGGTGAATATATTCATATACTTCTGTTGGGCAGTTATCTAAGAGTGGAAATGCTGAGTCAGCTTTAGGAGACACTGTGAAACAGTTTTCCAGAGTGGCTGTAGGTATGTATGCTCCAGCAGTTTGTGAGACTACATTTGTCCCACATCTTCAACAACATCTTATATTTTAAAATTTTAGCCATTCTGTTGCTTATGTTATGGTATTTCATTGTGGTTTTACCTTCTGTTAGTGAATTTTCCCAGCATCTTTTCACTTTCTTTTCCCGACATCTTTTCACTTTCTTTTTTACATAAGTAGAAGGCTCTACAATAAAAAGTATAGGATAGCAAATGCTAGGTGATAGGAATTTTTATCTCCATTATAATCTTCTGGGACCACCACAGTATATGCAGTTTATCATTGACTGAAAAGCAGTAAATGAGGCACATGACTGTACTGAAAGCTTTCCCCTGAAACTGGAAACAAGATAAGAATGTCCACTATCCACCACCCTTTATTCATTGTGTTTTTGAGTTTTTCTTCCCATATATTTCTTGATCATTTAGGTTTCCAATTCTTATCTCACTCTTTCTGTGGTTTGCCAGTGATTTTTGTTTCTCATGCTAAAATCTCCTACTATGAGGGATTTGTCCATTTCTTCTTTTAGGACTGTCAGCTTTTTATATTGTATGTGTGTGTTTTTTTAAATAGTTTTATTGAGATGTGATTCACATTAAAGTGGATTATTCACCCATTAAAAGTGTACGGTTCAATGTTTTTTATATATCACAGAATTAATTTTTAAAAATTGTCGTAAAATATATGTAATGAAATTTACCACTTTAGCCATTTTTGTGTATAAAATTCAGTGGTATCAATTAAGTTCACAATGTTGTATAACCTTTCATGTCTGTTTCTAACTTTTTGATTTTGCCAAACGGAAACTCTAGCCATGTGGCAGTAGTTCCCCATGATTCTCTCCCCTCAGCTCCTGTTAACTTCTAATCTTTGTTTCTCTGTGAATTTTCCTAGTCTAGATATTGCTTATAAGTAGAATCATACAATATATGTTTTATTGTGTTTGGCTTATTTCACTTAGTTTAACGTTTTCGAGGTAGCATGTAGCATGTATCAGAAGTTTCACTTTTTCTTTTCATTCCAGAATAATGTTTTATTGTATGGATGTACCACATTTTGTTTATGTATTCATCTGCTGACAGACACTTGGGTTGTTTCTACCTTTTATTTATGTGATTAATGTTGCAAACATTGGCATACAAGTATCTGTTCAAGTCTTTTTTTTTTCAATTCTTCAGAGTCTATACCTAGGAGGAGAATTTCTGGATCACATGATAATTCTGTGTTTAACTTTTGAGAAACTGCCAAGCTGTTTTACACGGTGGCTGCACCATTTTAAATTCCCACCAGCAATATACCAGGGTACCTATTTATACATATAATTACCAACATGGTTATTTTCCAGGTTTTTTTTTTTTAATAGCCATCTTAGCAGGTGTCACGTGGTTACATTGTAACCATTGTAGGTTACACTGTTTTTGAGACTGCAGTCATGTACTGCATAATGTTTCGTGGGCCATAGTCACAAAGGTGTATTCCTATATTTTCCTCCAAGATTTTGTAGTTCTAGCTATTAATTTTAGGTCCAAACTTCATTTGGAGTTAATTTTCTATATGGTATGAGGTAGGGGTTCAATTCATTCTTTTGTATGTGGGTATCTTTTTGTCTCAACACCATTTGTTGAAATGATAATTAATATGGTTTGAATCTGTGTACCCGCCCAAATCTCATGTCAGATTGTAATCCCCAGTGTTGGAGGTGGGGCCTGGTGGGAGGTGATTGGATCGTAATGGTGGTTTCTCATGAATGGCTTAGCACCACTTCTCTTGGTATTGTCCTCGCAATAGTGAGTTCTCAAGTTACCTGGTATAGCACCTCTACCCTCTCTCTATATATATTTATTTTTTGAGACAAATCTCACTCTGTCACCCAGGCTGGAGTGCAGTGGCGTGGTCTTGGCTCACTGCAACCTCAGCCTCCCAGGTTCTAGCAATTCTCCTGCCTCAGCCTCCAGAGTAGCAGCCTCCAGATTATAGGCGCCCGTCACCATGCCCAGCTAATTTTTGTATTTTTAGTAGAGACAGGGTTTCACCATGTTGGCCAAGCTGGTCTCGAGCTCCTGACCTCAAGTGAGCCACCTGCCTTGGCCTCCCAAAGTGCTGGGATTACAGACATGAGCCACCATGCCTGGCTTACCCTCTCCTGCACCTGCTTCTGCCGCATGAGAAACCTTGCTCTCTCTTTGCCTTCCACTATGATTGTAAGTTTCCTGAGGTCTCCCCAGAAGCTGAGCAGATGCCAGCATCATGCTTCCTGTACAGCCTGTGGAACTGTGAGCCAGTAAAACTTTTCTTTATAGATTACGCAGTCTCAGATATTTCTTTGTAGCAATATGAGAACAGACTAATACAATAATTCAGCAGTACCCAAACTGTTTGGCACCAGGGAAGACAGTTCAAGGAAGACAGTTTTCCATGAACCAGGGGTGGCAGTAGGGCGTGATTTGGGGATGAAACAGTTGTACCTGAGATCTGGCTTTAGATTCTTAAAAGGATTCTGCAACCTAGATCCCTTTCATGCACAGTTCACAATAGGGTTCAAGCTCCTATGAGAATGTAATGCTACCACTGATTTGAGGAGGTGGAGCTTAGACGGTAATGCTTGCTAGCTCAACACTCACCTGCCCATCGCTTACCTCCTGTTTTGTGGCCTGGTTCCTAACAGGCCATGGGTTGATACTGGTTCATGACCTAGGGGTTGGGGACACCTATAATAACTCATTTTCCCTTGAATGGTCTTGGCATTCTTGTTACAAATCAACAATAAATGGAATAATTTATTTTTGGACTCTCTATTCTTTTTTATTCCAATGTCTACCCTTGTAGAAGCATCACATTGTCTTGATTTTTTATAGGTTTGTAGAAACTTTTATAGGTTTGTGAAATCAGGAAGTGTGAGTTCTCCAACATTCTTTTTAAATATTATTTTGGTGCATACACATTTAGGATTGCTATGTCTTATTGGTGGATTGGCCCTTTGGTCATTGTATAATAATTCTTTGTCCCTATTAAACTCTTTAGCTCTGAAATCTTATTTTATTTGATATTATAGGCACATCTTTCTTTTGATTAATGTTTGCATGGTGAATCATTTTCATCATTTACTTTCAATCTACCTATATCATTATATTTTGAGTTTCTTTGAGACAACATATATCTGGGTCATGTTTTTTATATATACTCTGCCAATATTTGAGTCCTGGTTGAAATTTGAATTCCTACAGATAAGACTTTTATTTACTTCTGCAAGTAACCTGTTGGCATCATCATACCAAAACCACTTGAAGTTTCTTTTTTCACTTGGGTTTTCTGACTACATCATGGTAAGGTCTGAACAGACAGACAAGTTTTAATTTTATTTTTTAAGTTTTTTTGTTTTGTTTTTCTTTGCCATTCTGTGTGGCATGATTTTTTTGTTGCTTACTTTTACTCTGTGAGAATAGCTCATATAAAGCTTGTGGGTCTCTTATTGTATATCCATCCTGAATAGACCTTAATATCACTTTTGATTCCCATATATATATATTCTGTGATCAAAATCGAAGGTAGAAAACTTAAGGACTAGAAACTGACCTTAACAGTTCTTACTAGGTAGGCTCCCTGGTTTCACTTTGCTTTGGATCTTTGTTTCTACCTTTTTTCCATGCCAACTCAGTAACAGACTAAAAAAGTTTTGAAAATAATTTATCTAGCAATTTTATTGTATATGAGAGGAGTTTTCTATAATACATAATCTCCTGTACTGTCTATCAAAAATAGGAGTCATTTTTTTGGTGTCTTTATTTGCACAGAAAGTTTTCATTTTAATATAGTCAGATTTATTTCCTTGTTTTCTTTATTGTCATACCTTGGGATCTTTTTCTGAGAAAGTTTCTCCTATTTTGAAAATATAAGGGTATTCTCACATAGTATCTTCCAGAAATTTTATAATTGTGCTTTAAATTTATACTGAATTTTTCTGTATGATGTGAAGTAAGAATCAACTTTTTTCTTATCGATTTTTCAATTTGATTTCCCCCCTAAATTAAGGAGATACTTGTATATCTTTTTCTCCTTATTCTGTTAATGTTGGTAATTACATATACTGCATTTGCAATACTGAATTTTCCATGAAATTCTTGTACCTTTTTTTACTGTGATGCAAAATCAGTTTGCTAATATTTTATTTGAGGTTTTTGCATCTCTGTTCCTACATGTGATTTGCCTTTATACATTCTTTTACTCACATTCCCTCTTGAATTAGAATCATAAGACTAACTGGGTAACATTCCCTGCCTTCCCATTCTTTGGAATAGTTTAAGTAAACTGGAGATTATTTGCTCTTTGAAGGTTAGAATGTCACAGGTTTGATGAAAGCTTTCAATGTCAGATGATGTTTATGTGTGACTTACTGGTTTTTCTTTAATGGTTATAGGTCTAAGTGCTCTATCATTCTGTTCCCCTTTTTTATTCTGATCTGTTTGTTTAATTTGCTTCTTTCACTTCCTTCATTGTTCTTATCTAGTCTTGTCAGAAGTTTGTCTGTTGTTAATCTTTTTAATCCATCTTTAAGTAATCTTGTGCTATGGCGCAGTTTGGATTTTGATTGTTTTATTCTTTCCATGTGGCTATCTAGTTAGCTTATTGTGATCTCATTGAAAAAGACCTTCCTTTCCCGTGCTCTTCAGTACACTTTGTTGTAAATAACATTTGTGTAGGTCAGTTTTCTGGGCCGTTTTTCTAATGGTCTTTTGGTGTATTTTCATGCCAATCCATATTGTCTTAATTATTTTAGCTTAATAAGCAAGATTTTATATTGGATACGGCAAATGCTTTTGTATCTTTAATACTTTTAATCATTTAAGTTTGTAATCTCTCTAGTTCTAATTATTTGATGTCTTAAAGGGATGTAATTGAGTCCTGCTAACTCTTATTAATACATGATTACTCTTGTGTCTTATAATTTTGTGTTATGACCTGGTCATCAGGTAAGTGTTAGCTCTGTGAGTCATCTTCAGTTGGAGTTAACGATGTGTTCCTGAAGATGTTTTGTTTTTACCTTGGACTAATTTTTTTTTTTTTTTTTTTTTTAAATCACAGTGTTTTACCTTTGGGGTTCTGTAAACAGTAGATAATGTAAAATCAAACTTCACACCCATGTGAGACTTTCCTTCTTCATTCCAGATCCCATGTGGAGGCAGAAAAGCTTAACTTGTTCTCATCCTGGGCTTATGGGAGGATTTTTTTTTCCCCTCCTAGTCTACCTTTCATTGAGAAATGTTGCTATCCAGACTCTGGGCTTTCACTGGGAAAGACTTAGTTCTGTATCTCACCTTATTTAGGCCCACGGCCTGCACATTTTTCGACCTGTTTGTGATAAATCAGAATTGCTCGGTTATTTTTTCTCCTCTCTTTTTTACAGTGCCCACCTGTTTTCTGATTGATACATAATACTTGTACATATTTATGGGTATATGTGATATGGGGTGCATGTTACATGCATAGAATGTGTAATGATTAAGTCAGTGTTTAGAGTATTCATCACCTTGAGTATTTATCATTTCTATGTGCTGGGAACATTTCAAATTCTCTTTTCTAGGTATTTTGAAATATATAATACTTGTTTTGCACTATGGTCACCCTACTTTATTGAGGAACATTAGTATTTCTTCCATCTATTTGTTTGTACCCATCAGACAACCTCTCATCACCTCTCCCCCAAATTCACACACCTTTCCCATGGCTTAGTTTTTAAGAAACCTGTCCATGACAACCCTAGCACAGTTATACCCAACTTCTATTTTTCCTTTCTGCACACTGGAGATTTCTTTTCAGCTTAGCTATGTAATTAAAAGGGTATTTGTTAATATTATCCAGCATGTTTTAACTATTTTGTTGCTGAGATTTCTAGATTATCTAGTCTGCCATATTGCTGGAAAAGGAAGTTGGTATTTTAAAATAAGCTACGCAAAGCAATTGTATATTGTTGGCTGAAAGAATTTCCCCCTTCAGGTGGGAGTACTAAATATAATACCCTTCCATTGTTGACACAGTTGAAAACTGTGTCTTTAAAGCAAAGTATTGCATAGTGGCTCTAAGCATGGACTCTGAAGCTTGATAATCTGGGGTAGAGTGTAAGTCCTGCCACTCATTACCTGAATGATTTTTACTAGTCTGTGTAATCTCCCTGTGCCTCAGTTTTTCATCTTTAGAATCTTAATAGTACCTATCTCATAGGGTTATTTTCATGATTAAATGAGTTAATCCATATACACTGAACAACAGTGTCTGGCAATAGTAAGCAGTGAATAAGTTTAGCTATTGCTATTGTTGTTGTTATTAACTTCATTAGATATAACTCTTACTGAGAGCTCTTATCCTATATGGGAAACATTTTCCACTGACTTCCATATAGACAGCATTTTTCATTTTTAACGATAGAGTCCATACTTTATGTTTGGAGTACTGTATTGTTTGGTCTCCCTTCTTCCTGTTTTATAAAGGAGCTCAGGGCAGAAAAAGGAGTCTATTGTCACTTCCTTAAGCCACTACTAAATTTTAAGTTATCCATCAGCAAGTAAGCTTTTTCTTATCAAAATCAGTATGTTTATGTTATCTCCTTTTTTTGAGACAGAGTCTCACTCTTTGTCACCCAGGCTGGAGTGTAGTGGCACAATCTCAGCTCACTACAATGTTCGTCCTCCAGGTTCAAGAAGTTCTCTTGCCTCAGCCTCCTGAGTAGCTGGGATTACAGGTGCCTGCTACCGCGCCTGGCTAATTTTTGTACTTTTACTAGAGATGGGTTTCACCATCTTGGCCAGGCTGGTCTTGAACTTCTGACCTCATGATCCACCCACCTTGGCCTCCCAAAGTGCTGGGCTTACAGGCATGAGCCACTGCGCCTGGCCGTTTATGTTATCTCAGAGTTTCTGCCTTCTCTTACTAACCACTCCTCCAAATGAAGATGTATTCCTATGATGGATTCTTCATTCAGTGAGGTGATCAGTCTATATGCTCTATAAGGATCTGAAGGATTTCAGTCACTGTTAAGAGTCTTTGGACTAAACATTATGGAACTAGCTGGTTCTTACAGCCTTTCTTTCTTACTGACCTGCCCAACCTATTAAATAGTTTTATGTTTTTTCTCATATGGAAAATAGTCCTTCTGTCCATCTTGAGGAGAGCATCTTTAGAAATATGGAAGGAACTGGCCAGGCACGGTGGCTCACACCTGTAATGCCAGCACTCTGGGAGGCTGAGGCGGGTGGATCACGAGGTCAGGAGATTGAGACCATCCTGGCTAACACGGTGAAACCCCGTCTCTACTAAAAATACAAAAAATTAGCTGGGCGTGGTGGCGGGCGCCTGTAATCCCAGCTACTCGGGAGACTGAGGCAGGAGAATTGCTTAAACCTGGGAGGCGGAGGTTGCGGTGAGCCCAGATCATGCTACTGTACTCCATCGCACACTGCACTCGCCTGGGCGACAACGAGACTCCGTCTCAAAAAAAAAAAAAAAAAAAAGAATGGAAGGAACCTCAGAGAGATCACTATACTAGTTATTTTTAGACACTTAAAAATAAGGGATCCTTTTTTTTCTTTCCAGTGAAGATTCACATACATGCACACACCACTATACACATGGAGACTTTATATATGTACGATGAATCCAGTTTGTTATTATAGTTAAAGCTAGGAGCCCAAATTTGGCTGCCTTAGATTTTTCTTCCTCAGTAACTCAGCCCGAGACATTCATGGAGCCTTAAACATTACACAGTAGAACTCTGGAACTGCTGATCAGGTCTTTCTTGTAGTTTAGGGTTAATGAAACTGGCCTGTGTAGCAAGAAAAATTCACCCAAGACTACTAACTAGCCACATAAGAACTCTGCCTTAGTGATGGCAGTGGCAGCCTGTCTGGAGTGGCCGCTGTAAAGACACCAACTGCAGTGGGGGACGCTCAGTCGTGGCTGTGCACTCCACGGAGCCTGCCAGAGCTGGGAACAGGTGGGAGTCCTGCCCCTTTTCCAAGTTGGCAGGGTGGGAAACCTGCCCTTCTGGGGGCAACTGCAGCTGCTCAGCCACGGCTGCAGACCTGGGCATCCCTGTGCTCTCGGTGGTCCAGGAAGCCCCTCAGCCCCTGCAGGCTTAGAAGTACCTGCTCCCGCTGCCTGGCCTCTCCTCGCTCCCAGCGCCTACTCCAGTTTCCAAAGTTGAGGCCGAGGCCAATCCCAGGCGCCGCGGCGACCTGGCTGGGTGTGTGTGCGCGCAGGGTGGTGCTAACACACCAGTCCCCTTCTGCCTCAACCCCCTCTGGACTTTGGGCGCTGATGAGCACAGGAGGGAGGCCTGTCGGAGGCTGAGGGTGGCTCCACACGGGCCTGCAGGCAACCCTCAGCTCCAGCAGCCTGGGCACAGTGGACGAAATGATTGATGGCGACAGGAGGCTGACCGGCTCCTGAGCGTAAAGGGGCAGGTCCCCGGTGAAGCCCCACCTTCAAGCCAGGGATGATCTGAAGCATGGGGGCTGAGCTGTCAATTCCAAGTTGAGTCCACAGCCCAGAGGGGGATAACTTAAAGTGCTTTTCTGGACCCACCAGTGGCCACCCATGGACCAAATAGCGTGCACTTCCTCCCTTCTGAAGTCCCTAAAAACAGCCTGATTCACACAGATGTTGGGACTTACCAGCTGTAGAAAGGAGCTACCCACTTTGCATCAGGTCTCCTCGACTCTTCAGGACAATCTGTCTGTGGAAAGGAGCTACCCATCACGACACTCCTCTCCACTGAGGGCTGGACACTTGTCGGGTCTACCTGCCTGTGGAAAGGAGCCACCCATCGTAGGTCTCCTCTCTACTGAGAGCTGGACACTTGTCTGGACGACCTGCCTGCGGAAAGGATCCACCCGCTGTGGGTCTCCTGAGAGCTATTCTGTCGTTCCGTGAACTCCTCTCTGCCTTGCTCACCCTCCAGTTGTTGACATACCTCATTCTTCCTTCACGGAGGACAAGAACTCAGGACCCGCTGAATGGCAGTACTGAGAGAACTATAACACAAACAGGGCTAAAACACGCCCCCTGCTTGCCATGTTGTGGGCAAAGAGGAGAGAAGAGCTGCAGCCCTTGGGGGAACCCAGGTCTAGGGTACCCTTTTAATTACATAGCTAAGCTGAAAAGAAACCCAGACCTGTGACACCCTCTTTGGGGCTCTTCTGTTCCTGGCATCTCCAGGCTTCCAGGCACCACCGTGTTCCCCCATCTAGATTCAGGTGCCCGCATTGGAAGTCTCGTGTGTTACATCTGGTCCAGCCACAGCCTTGCGTGGAGCTGGCACCTATGCCAGTGCCTGGAGCTGCCTGCCCTGCCGTAGCAGCAGGCGTGCCTGGCTGTGCGCAGTGCTCACTCGACCCAGTGCTCACTCGACCATACACCCCTCGCTACTCCGCGCCTGACTCGCCCTTGGCAGGTGTGGAATCCAGGCTGGTAGCGCCAGCCAAGCTTCCTTCCAGTAGGAAGTATGACGGGAAAACAGGAAGGCCATGTAATTCAGACTAATAGAAGTAGGTTTCGATGGAGACCTCAAAGAGAAACTGTGAACGCCTATTTTAAAATACTTTTTTTTTTTCCTTTTATATCATCTTGTATTTTTCTTCAATGGGTGATTTCTGGTTTTATTATTTGTTTGCTTTTTATTTCCAACTTTTATTGTAAGTTCAGGGGTAGCCTGCCAGGCCAAGTGGGCAGAACAGGCCCAGTGGGTGCGAGCAGTACTCAGGCAGAAGGCGCCGCCAGCCGCAGAGGTTTCTGGCTGACGAAGTGGCACCACATGGATCCTGTGACATTAATATTTACGGTTTCCATTTTGGCATGGAAACATACTACCTTCCAAAGTATTTTCCCCTGCTGCACGTCTGCAGAGCTGCTGCTTTGTCTTTCCTCCACACATCTCTCCTTGTACTTGGTCTGCCAACAAGAAGCTCGTTTTGCTTGGCAGTTGTTACTGACTTAAAATTCTAGTAATAAAGCTAAACAAGATCTGTCAGGACCAGTCTTTTCATCTGTAGAGGAACAATGCCCAGTAAATTAGTTTCTCTGTAGATATATTATCCCTTGAACTTTAGAGATTCTTTCAAGTGCCTTGTTCTCTAGCTGGTCCTCTTGTGAAATAAGAAAGACTGAAGAATCCAACACTGGCAAAGGAACTAAAAGCGCATAAACTTTAAAATTGCTTCTGTTTGCTATTTTATCATTCACTCATTCATTTACTCAACTAACCAAATATTTATTGATTGTTTTATTTAACAGCCTACTGAGGATTTTGGTATATGTTAGAGTTCTGGCTACAATTTACCATTACATTTATTTCTCTTTCTTACAGTTAACTGTTGCCTTTTGCTTGTGAGTTTTCTTTTTTTTATTTATTTTTTATTCTTTTTTAAAATTATATTTTATGTTCTAGGGTACATGTGCACCACGTGCAGGTTTGTTACATATGTATACATGTGCCATCTTGGTGTGCTGCACCCATTAACTCATCATTTACATTAGGTATATCCCCTAATGCTATCCCTCCCCCCTCCCCCAACCCCGCAACAGGCCCCAGTGTGTGATGTTCCCCTTCCTGTATCCAAGTGTTCTCACTGTTCAATTCCCGCCTATGAGTGAGAACGTGCGGTGTTTGGTTTTCTGTTCTTGCAGTAGTTTGCTGAGAATGATGGTTTCCAGCTGCATCCATGTCCCTACAAGGGACATGAACTCATCCTTTTTTATGGCTGCATAGTATTCCATGGTATATATGTGCCACATTTTCTCAATCCAGTCTGTCATTGATGGACATTTGGGTTGGTTCCAAGTCTTTGCTATTGTGAATAGTGCCACAGTAAACATAGGTGTGCATGTGTCTTTATAGCAGCATGATTTATAATCCTTTGGGTATATACCCAGTAATGGGATGGCTGGATCAAATGGTATTTCTAGTTCTAGATCCTTGAGGAATCGCCA
>NW_016810434.1:915265-917726 GCF_001698545.2 Rhinopithecus bieti
CCCCTAGTAGCCTAACTGGGAGACATCCCCCACTAGGGGCAGACTGACACCTCACACGGCCAGGTATACCTCTGAGACGAAGCTTCCCAGAGGAACCATCAGGCAGCAACATTTTCTGTTCAGCAATATTCACTCTTCTGCAGCCTCCACTGCTGATACCCTGGCAAACAGGGTCTGGAGTTGACCTCGAGCAAACTCCAACAGACCTGCTGCTGAGGGTCCTGACTGTTAGAAGGAAAACTAACAAACAGAAAGGACATCCACACCAAAACCCCATCTGTACGTCACCATCATCAAAGACCAAAGGTAGATGACACCACAAAGATGGGGAAAAAGCAGTGCAGAAGAGCTGGAAATTCTGAAAATCAGAGCACCTCTCCCCCTCCAAAGGAACGCAGCTCCTCGCCAGCAATGGAACAAAGCTGGCCTGTGAGTTTTCTTATGTACTGATTCTCTCTGCCTGAAATACCCACCTCCAAACCTGGTGAACTTTTATTCATCCTTCAATTGTAACTTAAAACTCCCTTATTTCAGGAAGGTTTTTCTAGCACTCTTGAGTGAATTAAGGATTTTTTCCCCTATGTTCTTATCATAATTAAATTATTTTAATTAGCTTTCATTCCCACACCCTCACCTCAAGTCCCCTTCTCCAATATGATACCCATGACAATATTAATTTTAGGAGAATTTGGTATCATAAGATTTTTTTTTTAGTCTTGTATTTTTGGTCCTAGCAATGTTTCCGACACATAGTAGATGCGCGATAAATACTTACTACATTTCTTATACTCGCAGAAGATTTATAGTGCTAATAATGCATGTATAGTATTTCTCTTCCAAGACGTTGTTTCCAGAATCTTCTGGAGTGAGTGATGAGAAGATAAAACTTTCAAACACATAAATATGATTACTAAATGTTGCCTTTGTCCAAGAAATACTTAAAAATCGTATAGTTCACTTGTTAAGCATATCAGAAGTGGCAACATTTTGAAAAATACTTTTTTTGGTTACTTTACATTTTAAAAATTGCAATAAAAATAAAACTGCAAGCAGGCAACCAAACAGTGATATGAGACTGTAGACCAAAGTGTTCAAGTGGTTCTTATAATTAGAGGTTCCTTATTATGAGTAGTATTTGAAGATACTTCAATGCTTAGGTAAATATCAACAAATGTGAAATTATTGTACAAAATGCATTACAGGACATATATATTTTGCTGTGTGTTGCAAATATATATATTTGCTAAACCATCTAGTTAATTGACTGTATTTAAAATTTTGTCATCAGTGTGCAGCTTGCTTAGAGAGTAAGTTGTATAGAAGTTGAGAAATTAGACCTTAGATTTGTGACTTATTGATAGGCTTTCTTTCAGTGGAAAGTATGAGGGGAAAACAGGAAGTCCATTTAATTCAGACTAATAGGACAAGTAGGTTTCAATGGAGACTTCAAAGAGAAAATATGAACACTTTTTTTAAAAATACTTTTTTTTCCTTTTAAATCTTCTTGCATTTTTCTTCAGCAAGTGATTTCTGGTTTTATTGTTTGTTTGCTTTTTATTTCCAACTTTTATTTTAAGTTCAGGGGTACATGTGCAGGTTTGTTACATAGGTAAATGTGTGCCATGGTGGTTTGTTGCACAGATCATCCCATCACCTAGGTGTTAAGCCTGACATCCATTAGGTATTCTTCGTGATGCTCTCCTTCCTCCCACCTCCCACCCTCTCACAGGTCTCACAGGTGTTGTTCCCTCCCTTGTGTCCCTGTGTTCTCATCATTCAACTCCCACTTATAAGTGAGAACATATGGTATTTGGTTTTCTGTTCCTGTGATAGTTTGCTGAAGATGATGGCTTTTAGCTCCATTCATGTCCTTGCAAAGGACTGCATAGTATTCCATAGTGCATATGTACCACATTTTCCTAATCCAGTCTCTCATTAATGGGCATTTAGGTTGATTCCGTGTCTTTGCTATTGTGAATAGTGCTGTGATGAATATATGCATGCATGTATCTCTACAATAGAATGATTTATATTCCTTTGGGTATGTACCCAGTAATGGGATTACTGGGTCAAATGGTATTTCTGCCTCTAGGTCTTTGAGGAATTGCCACACTGTCTTCCACAGTTGTAAAACTAATACACACTCCCACCAACAGTGTAAAACATTCCTTTTTCTCCACAACCTCACCAGCATCTGTTGTATTTTGACTTTTTCATAGCCATTCTGACTGGTGTGAGATGGTATCTCATTGCGGTTTTGATTTGCAATTTTTCTAATGATCAGTGATGTTAAGCTTTTGGTTGGCTGCATGTATGTCTTCTTTTTTTTTTTTTATTATTATACTTTAAGTTCTAGGGTACATGTGCATAACGTGCAGGTTTGTTACATATGTATACTTATGCCATGTTGGTGTGCTGCACCCATCAACTCGTCAGCACCCATCAATTCATCATTTATATC
>NW_016810434.1:919304-1014871 GCF_001698545.2 Rhinopithecus bieti
TGTGTTGGGAGATCCACTGCTCTCTTCAAAGCTGTCAGACAGAGTCGTTCGCGTCTGCTCAGGCCTCTGCTGTTTCCCCTGTTGTTTTTTAGCTGAGCCCTGCCCCCAGAGGTGGAGTCTATAGAGACAGGCAGGTTTCCTTGAGCTGCTGTGAGCTCCACCCAGTTGGAGCTTCCCAGTGGCTTTGTTTACCTACTTAAGCCTCAGCAATGGCGGGCGCCCCTCCCCCAGCCTCGCTGCTGCCTTGCGGTTAGATCGCTGCAGACTGCTGTGTTAGCAATGAGGGAGGCTCTGTGGGCGTGGGACCCTCCCGCCCAGGTGAGGGATATATTCTTCTGGTGTGCCCGTTGCTTAAAGCGCGGTATTGGGGTGGGAGTTACCCGATTTTCCAGGTGTTGTGTGTCTCAGTTCCCCTGGCTAGGAAAAGGAATTCCCTTCCCCCTTGCGCTTCCAGATGAGGCGATGCCTCGCCCTGCTTCAGCTCTCGCTGGTCAGGCTGCAGCAACTGACCAGCACCGATTGTCTGGCACTCCCTAGTGAGATGTCCCCAGTACCTCAGTTGAAAATGCAGAAATCACCGGTCTTCTGTGTCGCTCGCGCTGGGAGTTGGAGACTGGAGCTGTTCCTATTCAGCCATCTTGCTCCGCCCCCTAATTAAATCTCTTTACTTACGATAGGTAAATTTAAAATTTGTATTTCTTCTTGAGTTAATACCTGTAGTTTGAGTCTTTCTAGCAGTTCATCCATTTCATCTACATTATTTATCTGCATACATTTTTTCTTAATGTTCCTTAACATCTTTTTTTCCCCCTCGTAACTTCAGTATTAATGTACCTTCTTTTATTCCTGGTTTTAATAACTTTTTACTCTTTTTTTTTTCGTTCTCAGTCTACCTAAAGGTTTATTAATTTTTCTGATCTTCTCAAAAAACTAACTTTTGGTTCTGTTGATTATTGTTTTTTAATTCTCTATTTTATACATGTCTGCACTAATCTTTCCTTTCTTTGTGCTTTGGATTTAGATTTATATAGTGTCTTCAGGTAAAAGATTCTTTATATGAGATCTTTTCTTTTGTTAGAAAGTCATTTGTAGCTATAAATTTTTCTCTAATTTAGCTGCATTCTGTCAAATGTGATATGTTGTTATCTTCATTTTCATTTATATCGAAGTATTTTCTAATTTCTCTTGTGATTTCTTCTTTGATCCATTGGTTGTTTATGAGTGTGCTATTTTAATATCCACACATTTGTGAATTTTCTATATTTCTTTCTGTTACTGATTTCTAGTTTGATTCCATTTGTTGTTGGAGAATATGTTGTGTATTATTTCATTTCCTTTAAATTTACTGAGGTTTATTTCGTGGCCTACCATATGGTTTATTGTGCAGAATATTTCATGTGCACTTGAGAAGAATGCCCTTTCTGCTATTGTTGGATGGAGTGTTCTGTCTGACCTGTCAGTCAGGTCTCGTTAGTTTATGGCATTGTTCCAAGTCTTTTATTTCCTTGCTGATCTCTGCCTTGTTGTTTAATACGTTATTGAAAGTTGAGTTTGGGAATCTACAACCGTTATTGAATTGTCTGTTTTTTGGTACATATATTTTTATGTTTGTATCTTCTGATGGAAGAACCTTTTAGCATTATAAAATTTCCTTCTTTGTCTCTAGTAACATTTTTATTTTAAAACTTTGTGTGGTATTAGTATAGCTGTTCCACCTTCCTTAGGGTATAACTTTTTAAATCCTTTACTTATTGTATATTTGTATTTCTGAAAGAAAAGTGTGTCTTCCATTGGCAGCATATGCTGTGTCTTATTTTTTTTTTTTTTTTTACCAGTCTGACATCCCTGCCTTTTGATTGATTTTTGTTATGTCAATTAATGTTATTATTGATATGGTTGGATTTATATTTGTACCACTTTACTTTTTGTTTTTTGTATGACTCATGTCTTTTTTGTTTCTCTTTTCCTCCTTTATTGCTGTCTTTTGCATTCAGTGCATATTTTCTTGTGTAACATTTGAATTCCTTTAATGGTTTTTTCAATTTTTTTTTTTTTTTTTTTTACTAGTTGCTTTAGGACTTAAGCAGATACATCTTAACTTATCAGAATACTTCAGGCTTATAATAACTTAATTACAGTGAGATACAGAAATATTACTTTATATAGCTCAATTTCCTCTTTCCCCTTCTTGTACTGTTATTCTTACATATACATGTATTACAAACCCCAAAATATATACCGTAATTATTACTTTATATAATTTTATGTCTAGTAAGCTGAGAGAAGAGAGGAGATCAGGTATGTATTTATAGAAATTGATATATTAGCCTTCTATTTATCATTTCTGGTGCTTTTCATTTCTTTCTATAGATTCAAGGTACCATCTGGTATCATTTCCATAGGCCAAAAAAGCTTTTATGTACATATACATATATATGTATACATATAAAAAATATATATATATTGTGTATATATATATACACACACATTGTTTTATGCTATTTATACTATAATAAATCAGATAAGAAAGAAAGGAAATACTCATATATATATATATATATTTTTTGAGACGGAGTTTTGCTCTTGTTGCCCAGGCTGGAGTGCAATGGCATGATCTTGGCTCACTGTAACCTCCGCCTCCTCGGTTCAAATGATTTTCCTGCCTCAGACTCCTGAGTAGTTGGGATTACAGGCATGCGCTACCACGCCCAGCTAATTTTGTATTTTTAGTAGAAATGGGGTGTCTCCACGTTGGTCAGGCTGGTCTTGAACTCCTGACCTCAGGTCCGCTGCCTCAGCCTCCCAAAGTGCTGGGATTACAGGTGTGAACCGCCGCGTCTGGCCAGAGATGCTCTGTTTTATAGTTACACATTTACCTGTACCAGTGCTCTTTGGTTTTTCATGTAAATTCGTATCGCTGTCTGGGGTCACTTTTTTTCAGCCTGAAGAACTTCCTTTGGTATTTCTTGTAAGGTGGATCTGCTGGCAACAAATACTCTCAGTATTTGTTTACGTGGAAATGAATGTCTTTATTTTGCCTTTATCTTTTAAAGATGTGCTGAGTACAAGATTCTTGGTTAGAGTTTTTGTCTCTTTCAGTGCTTTGAAATATGTCATCCAAGTGTCTTCTGGCTTCTCTTGTTTCTTGCGACAAGTCAGCTATTCATGTTTTTGGAGTTTCCTTGTATATGAGGAGTTGTCATTTTTTCTTTTGCTGCTTTGAAGGTATCCTTTGTTTTTTTGGCATCTTTAATGCTGCCTGGTGTGGATCGTTTTGCATTTATTGTACTTATAGTTCATTGAGCTTTTTGCAGGAGTAGATTAATGTTTTTCATCAAATTTAGGAAGTTCACATCCACATTTCTTTAAATAATTTCTTCTGTTTCCTTCTCTCCTCTCCTTCTGGTACTGTCGTTATGCATACATTGGTGGCCTTTTAAAGGTGCTTGCATTTCTCTGAGGCTCTCAATTTTTCTTCTTTTTTTTTTTTTTTTTTTTGAGATGGAGTCTCACTCTGTCACCCAGGCTGGAGTGCAGTGATGCAATCTCAGTTCACTGCCACATCTGCCTCCTGGGTTCAAGCAATTCTTCTGCCTCAGCCTCCTGAGTAGCTGGGATGACAGGTACGTGCCACCACGCCTGGCTAATTTTTGTATTTTTAGTGGAGACGGGGTTACACCATGTTGGTCAGGCTGGTCTCAAACTTCTGACCTCGTGATCCACCCACCTCAGCCTCCCAAAGTGCTGGGATTATAGGCGTGAGCCACCGTACCTGGCATCTTCATTCTTTTTTCTCTGTATTATTTGGATTATATAAGCTGTTGATCTGCTTTCAAGTTTGCTGATTATCTTTTTTCAGTTCAGATCTACTGGTAAGCCCCTTAAATTTATTTTCATGACAGGTATTTTATGAAAAACCATTTGATTTTGTTTTATAACTTCTATCTCTTTATATTTTGTATCTGAGATATTGTCATCGTACCTTTCATTATCTCTTTAAGCATGGTCTCCTTTAGTTCTGTGAATATATTTATAAGGACTGCTTTGAAGTATTGTTCAATCTGACACGTAGGCCCTCTCACGAGCAGTTCCTGTTACCTGCTATTTTTCTCCTGTTTGTCTTATACGTTTGTTTCTTCACCTGTGTTATGTTTTTGATTAAACTTGACATTTTACTTTATTTTATATATTTTTGAGATAGGGTGTTGCTTTGTCACCCAGGCTGAAGTGCAGTGGTTGTGATCATGGTTCACTGCAGCCTCAACGTCCCAGACTCAGTTGATCTTCCCACTCAGCCTCCCGAGTAGCTGGGACACAGAAACACATTACACAGTACAGGCACACAGAAACACATCTGGCTAATTTTTGTACTGTTTTTGCAGAGATGAGGTTTCGCCATGTTGCCCAAGCTGATCTCAAACTGCTGGGCTCAAGCAAACCACCCACCTCAGCCTCCCAAAGTGTTGGGATTAGAGGTGTGAGCCACTGCATCTAAGCAAACCGGACATTTTAGATTGTGTATTGTAACTATTGATAACATATTGACCCCTCGCTTCCAAGCCTTGTCATTATTGTTTGCTTGTTTTTCAGTGATTTGATTGAACTGTTTTAGCCTCTGATATCTTCTCACAGTGCACAGCATTAGGCATTGTCACAGTCACCCTGGGATGACAGTGGTTTATCAGGGCTCTGTTTAATTCTCTTCTCTGATTTCTCTTAGGTTAACTGCTTCTGTCAGTTTCATATGCAGTTGTTAAGCTTCAATAATTATCGTCTCATTTCTACATTTGTTTCATCAGTGTATAAAATAGAGCATAAATTGTTCCACAGTCTTGATCCAGTTAAATCTAAGCCCCTTTGCAGGGATAGTTTTTGAGGCCAGTCTTTGTTTGTTCTGACTCTAGGAGGGCTCTTAACTTATTTGTTTTAGCCTCTTATCATATTTCCTTGGTTATCTCTGGTAAACTAGCTGACCTATGTTGTTTTCAAGAGCACTCTTAGGCTGGAACTTCTCTATACTCAGTACCAAATAAAGTCAGTTTCTTTGGGTAGAGCTTTTAAGTATTCTGTTCTTGTGGCTTCTCTCCCTTTAACATAGCTTCTCCACTGCTCTAGAGTTGGGGTGGGGACAGTGTTCGGCTTCTCTTGGAGTGAAACTCCTGCCTTACAAGCAGGGCTTTTGTAGGGGCAGTGTCCTTTACTTGATTTGCCTCTCCCTACATGGAATTTTTGCCCTATGAGTGAGCTGAGGCAAGGGTGATTAGGGCTCAGTATTCTGGACCATCTGTGTCTGAGGTAGAGTCTTGCCCTGTAAGCGTTGGGTGGAGGAAGGTCGCTTTTGATATCTTTGACACACCATTCTGGAATTTAAATTGTGATAATTGTTGCTGGGAAGCATGATAAATGCTGGTGGTCTGCCTCTCCTGTATCCCTTGTCTAGGATCTGGGGGAAAAGGGATTTGCATCTTCCTGGCCACATTTTCTCAGAGTGGAACATTGGCCTGGTCAGCAGGAGGGAGTGGGTTGTGGCTTAAGTACCGCAGGGTCTTGCTGATCTTACTGAGATTTAGTAGACTCTGTGGAATAAATGCTGTTTTATTTGTTGCTTTCTTTTAGGTGAATTCTCCAAGACTAAATTCTTGCTTTTTGTTTTTGTTTTATAATTTTCCCTAGTAGTAGTTGTTATGCTCAGGAACAGATTCATAGAGTTCCTTTCTGTACATCATCACTTGATTGATTTTTAAGCACTGAACCAGCGTTGCATCTATGGTAAAACCCCATTTGGTCATGTATAATCCTTTTGAGATATTGCTCAGTTCCCTTGCTACTATTAATATTTTTTGAGGATTTTTGCATCTGTATTCATGAGAAACATTAGTCTGTAGTTTTCTCTTTTATACTATCTTTTTCTGTTTAAGTATCAGGCTAATGCTGGTTTCATAGAGTGAGTTGGGAAATTCCACCCTCTATTTTCTGGAGGAAGGTTGTGTAAAATTATTCTTAATTCTCATCTAAATGATTTGTATTTTGTAGACTTCTCCAGTGAAATCAGGCCCACGAGATTTGTTTTTTGGGGAGGTTTGCTTTGAAACTATTGTTACTGGTGGAAGGTGTCCAAGTTACCAGCAGTGAATCCTTACAGGTCTGCAGCAACCTTAACTCTTGCCTCCTTATAAGAAAGAATTCCACTGAGGGGCATAAGGTAGAAAAAGAGACTGAGGCAAGTTTCAGCAGGAGTGGAAGTTTATTAAAAAGCTTTAGAGCAGGAAAGAAAAGAAAGTGCACTTACTTGGAAGAGACCCAAGTGGGCACCAAGAAGGTCAAGTGCCACGTTTAACTACGATCCTAGGACTTTATGGGCTGGTCCCCTTCCGGCATCTTGGAACCCTTTCCCATGATTCTTCCTTTAGGGTGGGCTGTCCACATGCACAGTGTCCTTCTTACCCTTAGGAAGTGAGCACATGCAGTGCGTTTAGAAAGTTTCACACATGCCCATCTGAGGCTTTCTTCCCTTTCCCAGTGGTGTGCCCTCGGAAAGCCAGGCTCTGCTATTTTGTCTCTTAATGCACATGCCTGGGTTCCCTCACCCAACACCTGAGATTTTATTGGAAGTCCTTGTTGCTTCTCCCTGGCACCTGCATTCAATTAACACTTTATAACGTTAACAGCTGTAGATTATCAGGAGATTGTCTCTCCCTGCCTCCGGCTGCTGAATTATCTTTAGAGAGGCAATGCATAATTGTGGAACCATCACCTGATCACCTGACATTCTTAGTGGGTGGGGGAGAGCCCTCTCCTGCCTGGCTTATGCCTGCCTAACTACCTGTAACACTATGATTTCAATTTTTAAAATTATTATGTGTCTTTTAAAATGATCTATTTCATATTAGGTGAATTTTAGTAGGAAATTTGTGAGGAATTTATCTGTTTCATCCAAGTTCTCAAATTTATGCTTATAGATTCCCTTCTCCTATTTTGTTACTTTGTAAATGTTTTTGGAATGTGTAGTTACATCCTTAGCTTTGTTGGGACAACTGAATTCCTCTTCAAAGACTCAACTTCCTGGTTATAAGTTGTAAATCAACCCTACTCCCTTCTTTTTCCCCCTTCTCCTTTTCTTGCAAATTGCACGTTTACCCTAGTTGGGAAAAAAAATTAGGTCTAAGCCAACCAGGATCAGCTTAGATTGTGCGGTCCAACCCCAGCCAATAGAGGAAGGGCACAGAAACAGGAGCTGCATGAGGGTTAAAAACCCCTTCCTTCCTTTGTTTGGTGTGCGCTTGCAGTTGTAACAGGTGCGAGCAGCACCCTTCCGCCAAAGTAAAAGTGCCATGCTGAGAAATTTTCTGTTTCAGTGCAGGTTTCTTTTGGCTACGCCGAGCACTGGTTTCCAACAGCCTCAATTCTCTAAAGGTTGATTTGTGTCTTTTTTTCCCCTTTTTATTTTAGTCTTGTTAGAGGTTTGTTAATTTCATTGATCTTTTCAAATGACCAGATTTTTGTTTTACCAAATTTTGTCTATTTCTTGTTTTAAATACTTAGATTTCTGCTCTTTCCTGTATTCCCTAATTTTGGTTTCTCTTTTTCTAATTTTCTTTAGGTAGGAGCTTAGACTTGATTTGAGATCTTCCCTTTTTTTAGTGTAAGCATTTAGGTTTATAAATTTTCCTCTCGACTCTGCTTTGGCTATATTCCACAAGCTTTGGTATGTTGAGTTTTCTTTCAGTTCAGTGTGTTTTGTTTTGTTTTGTTTTGTTTTGTTTTGTTTTGTTTTGTTTTTCTCCAGAGTCCTCTTTGTCCTATGGGTTATTTAGAAGTTGTTTAATTTCCAAATGTTTCCTATCTTTCTCTTGCTGTGTTCTATTTTGATTTCATTATAGTCACAGAACACACTATGTGATTTCAGTTATTCTTAATTTAGTAAGGTTTGTTTTATGACCCAGGATATAACCTGTCTTGTGAATGTCGGTGGATGCTTTAAAATAACATATATTCTGCTGTTGTTGAGTGCCTAGAAATGTCAGTCAATTCTATTAGTTAATATGTTGTTGGGTTCTTTTATATCCATACTGATTTTCTTTTTTACATCTTTGCTGATTAATCTAGCAATTGCTGAGAAAGAGATGTTGACATCCCTAGTTATATTTGTCCCTTTTCTATGGCTTAAGTTGTTTTCTGCCATTTTATTACTAGTTTTATTACTTTATTATTTGTTTCCTTATTTTCTGTTTGTTCTGCTTTTCATTTTTATTTTTTCTGCTTTTCTTAGATTCGTGGCATTTTCTAGAATTTCATTTTTGTTTTTTTTTTTTTTTGAGATGGTGTCTTGCTCTGTCGCCCAGGCTGGAGTGCAGTGGCACACAGTCTCTGATCATTGCAAGCTCTGCCTCCCAGATTCATGCCATTCTCCTGCCTCAGCCTCCCTAGTAGCTGGGACTACAGGTGCCCGCCACCACACCCAGCTAATTTTTTTGTACTTTTTTTAGTAGAGACGAGGTTTCACTGTGTTAGCCAGAATGGTCTCGATCTCCTGACCTCATGATCTGCCCGCCTCGGCCTCTGCTGGGATTACAGGCATGAACCACCGCACCCAGCCTCAGTTTTGTTTTTATAGTGTCTTTGAGAGTATATCTTTGGATAGCTTTTTTAGGTGATTCTTGCTATTATAATTTACATTAAAAAATTTTTATGCTGTATCATTAACAACATTTTATCCCTTTGAGTACATATAAAAACCTTATCTACTTTTAGAGACCTTTCCTTCCTCCTTTATAGTAGAATTATTATAGTATTGTGTTTTCCCCAATATAACTGTATTAAGTATTTTTCTGTATACATTAGGGGCACATCAAATAGGTATAATTTTTGCTTTAGCCTTTAAACATTTATTCTTAAAGAGAAGAATAGGCTTTTGTATTTACTTCCATTTCTCCCATTGCATTACTCTTTATTCTTTTCTGTTGTTCTAAGTTTCTTCATGTTATTTACTTTCTGGTTGGAGAACTTCTGATAGGGCTCTGATGACTGGAGGAACACCAGGGTCCTTTGTCTCAGACCAATTACATGAACAACATGGATACATGTGGCGTGGTTTCAAGGTTTCAGTGAGCAGAAAGTTTAACAAGAAAGAAGGACAAGGCTCCCCCTTACAGAGACCGAGGGAGTGGGGCTCCGAACAGAGAGGAAAACCCTGAGTGCGCCAGAAAACAGTCGGTTATATTAGGAGGCTGGAGGAGGCGGTGTCTGATTTGCATAGGGCTCAGGGCATTGATTTGATCAGGTGTGTCATTCATGTAGTCAGCGAAAAACCTGGCTCTCCCACCCTGGCCTTTTAAAATGCAAGTGCAGTTCGCCATGATGTCCTGCACACACGGAGTCATCTGGAGGCAGCCATGACACTTGGCACACATGGTGATGAGGAGGAGATGGAGGAATTACCATGCTGAATAGACCCAGTTTCTAATCACCAGCATTTGCATATCAAAGCTCGCCGGCCTGGCTTTTCAAGCTGCTTTTCTATTAGAAAAGAAATGTTTCAGGAGCTACCTTTATTAAAAGAAAAAAACCTTATTGAGGACTCCTTACCCTCTCTTATCTGCCTAAAATAATTTCTTAATAACTCCTGTAATATTCCCCCCTGAGGAGATGTCACCTTAACTGCTGTTAGAGGGTTTTGGGCGACAATTCTTTCTGGTTACTTCCTGCTGAAAGGGGGCAGGAGCAGCTCGGGTTCCTCCTGGGGTCGATCTAAGGGTCCTCGGAAGAATGGTGTGCCCACGCATAGTTCACTTTGCAGCACCATTTGGAGGTTGATTGCTTCTAGGCAAGAGAAAATAATTCAAGTTATAGTAGTGAGTATACAAGGTGCAAATATGAATACAAGATGTATAAGCAGGAAGGGGCTTAATAAAAGAGCTAACCAATTCCATAAAGATGACTGGAATTCATTAAAGAGGGATTGTAACTACCCAGGGCTGAAGCCTGCATTTTTTCTTAGCCTGTCAATTATTTTGATTTGATTTTTAAGTATGTGTATGTTTTCCTCTACTTGACTAGAGGTGTTAATCCAGAAACAGCATGTTTCATTTAAAAGTGCACAGGTACCTCCTACTTCAGCTATCAGGACATCTAAGGCCTGTCTATTTTGTGCTACTACTGAGGCTAAAATGTTTGTAGATGGCTGTTGTGCCTCTGTGGCACCTACAGTTGCTTTCCATCCTCATTTCATCAATAATGGAAATATTAAGTACTGATCTTTCAAGGAGAGGGGTGTCCATAAACCAGAATAGACCTCTGGCTATAGAATTTCTCATCCATGGTTTTTCTAAGATGGTGTTATCATGTGCATGCCCTCCCCAGTCTACCCTTTCAGTTAAATCTCCATGCCAGGGCATAGAAAAGATAGATTTCTTTGTCCAGCGTCTACGAGATAATGCAGTTTGCAGAAAAGACCCTGAGTTAGGGATGTCCCCAGATGATGCTGCCGTCTCAGGAGAATTTAAAAATAACAAGTCGAGAACTACTGCTTCTGTAGTACAAGTTCCCTTACAAGGCCTTGGGAGGATTAAGTTTATCCAGGAGCCACAAAGAAAATATAGCCCTGTTCCTTGAAGGGATGGTTCTAAGTTGTGGCTTGTGAGAGACACCAGCAGATTTTTCTCATATCTTAGAAGTTTCCCTTCTTTACATATAATAGGGGCATCCTTGGGATAAGTATATCCATATTTAGAATAGTCTGTTTGGAATTTGGCATGCCAAGTGAGAAGGATCCACCTGACAAATGGAGTTTCAAAAAATTAAAAATACAGTATGCCCTGGCCAATATCTCAGATGATCCTTGTGGCAAGGGCTGTCAGTCCAGATGTCTCCAGTTCACCCACAGATTTGTAAGCTGCTACCATTAGCAAGCATCATACAAGGGTCTGGAATTCCATGGAGGGGCATATTTGGAAAGGCTCATGTGTTCTTTTTTTTGTTTGTTTTGAGACGGAGTCTCACTCTGTCACCCAGGCTGGAGTGCAGTGGCGCGATCTCAGCTCACTGCAAGCTCTGCCTCCCTGGTTCACACCATTCTTCTGCCTCAGCCTCCCACGTAGCTGGGACTGCAGCCGCCTGCCACCATGCCTGGCTAATTTTTTGTATTTCTAGTGGAGGCAGGGTTTCACCATGTTAGCCAGGATGGTCTCGATCTCCTGACCTCGTGATCCACCCACCTTGGCCTCCCAAAGTGCTGGGATTACAGGCATGAGCCACCGCGCTCGCCCCATGTTATTCTTTACGTTATAGTCGGCATGGTGACTTAGAGCATACCACTCCCATCGGGACTTCCAACCAGAAAGAAAGGCTAGATTTTGAAAGCCCCCCATTAGGGCTTCTCATCCTTTTAGATCGCTCCTGTTGCGTTTTCCTCCCCACATCTTTGAACTATCAGCAATTGCAAGTGTGATGTTACAGTATCTGAGATCTCCCAAGTATGGTCCTTCCCTACTGCTTTTAAAGCAGAGGGAGGTATTTGCTATTACCCAGTCAACTTTTACCAGCCTGAGGGTGTGAAGTTTATCTTTGGGGAGAGTGTTCTTTGGCACTGGGGGAAGAGCGTTGTGCTGAGAGTAGTTAGTTACCCAGTTAAAAGTGCCCCCAAACTATGTCCCATTTATGTCTCCTAAATCTTTAAGGATTAAAGGTAAAGCTAACAAAGGGAATCCTACGATGGTGAGTTGTGGGTCACTGAAGGGTTCCTTCGTGTCATTAAACTGAGCAAACCACTTAGGACAGACCCAACAATTAGTCTTGTTATCCAAATGGGCCATGGCTGATACTGCAGGAGCTAAAGGATGTGACATATTACTAAGTCTGACAAGAAGTCCTAACAGACTTATTGAAAGTAAAACACTCATGTTTACTTCTTGTTAGTAAATTATTCCTACTAGGAGGATGATAATTGAGCAAAATGCTACAGTAATTAGATTCTCTGTCCAATATTGTACCCTGAGAATGCTACAGTCTATAATCCTACTGCAAATAGTAGAGTGTAGCAATTCCTGTAGGGGCGGCATGGTAAATAATTTCCATCAAAAAGAAATTCTAATATTTGGCAATGAATCTCAAAAGGAGAGGTAGACAAGACAAAAAGTATTTGGTGAGGTAGGGGTGAGACTGAGTAAAATGAGTAGTTCTCACTCAGTTACTTATCTTTTGTGACTTTCAGCTTAAGATCTCCCATTTCTTTTTTATTTATATTTAAAAAAATTTTTTTTGGCCGGGCGCGGTGGCTCAAGCCTGTAATCCCAGCACTTTGGGAGGCCGAGATGGGCGGATCACAAGGTCAGGAGGTCGAGACCATCCTGGCTAACATGGTGAAACCCCCGTCTCTACTAAAAAATACAAAAAGCTAGCCGGGCAAGGTGGCTGGCGCCTGTAGTCCCAGCTACTTGGGAAGCTGAGGCAGGAGAATGGTGTAAACCCAGGAGGCGGAGCTTGCAGTGAGCTGAGATCCGGCTACTGCATTCCAGCCCGGGCGACAGAGTGAGACTCCATCTCAAAATAAATAAATAAATAAATAAAGACGGGGTTTCACCTGTTAGCCAGGATGGTCTCAATCTCCTGACCTTGTGATCCACCCGCCTTGGCCTCCCAGAGTGCTGGGATTACAGGCGTGAGCCACCGCTCCAGCCAGATCTCCTATTTCTTCACATTGATGTTCAGGATATTCTTCTGGGCTGTCAGGGGTTGCTCCCTCAGTTCTTCAGGCTTTGACTCAAGTGTTATGTATCCAGGAGTAACTTTTATTCCTGTAACTTTTATTGCCTAGAGGAGGTTAAAAGAAGAACAGTGTTAGGCCCTTCCCAGCTTGGGTTTAGGGAGGGAGAGAGAGAAGGGAGAGCCTTTATCAGTACCAAATCTGCTGGGTTAAATAGAGGTGTCCCTGTTTCCTGGGGTTGGGCTTTTGCTAATTGTGCTAATTCCTGTTGGACGTGAGCCAGAGAGGTTATATGCTTAACTAGCTCGGAGATTTCTCGATCTAATAGAAAATCATTGGTAAGGCAAGACTGTCTGTACAGCATCTCAAAAGGGCTAAGACCTAATTTTGAAGGGGTATTTCTTTTTATTTATTTATTTATTTATTTATTTATTTATTTATTTATTTATTTATTTGAAGGGGTATTTCTTATTTGTATTAAGGCCTTAGGAAGAAGAGTGACCCAAGGAAGGTGAGTTTGTCAGGATAATTTTCTGAGGTGTCTCTTGATAATATCATTAGTTGTCTCTACTTTTCCTGAGGATTGGGTCTCCAAGCACAATGGAGATGATATTCTATGCCTAGGACTTTTGAGACCCCTGTGTGACAGCTGCCTTAAATGAGAGCCCTTTGTCACTTTGAAGGTACCTACTTAGAGGAGTTATTTCATTAACTAACATTTTTGTTACCTCAGAGGCTTTTTCTGTATGGCATGGAGATGCTTCTACCCAGTTAGTGAAGGCATCTACCCATACCAGCAGGTATTGAATGCCTTTTGTTTTTGGCATATTGGTGAAGTCTGTCTGCCAGTCTTCCTCTGGATAACTTCCTATTCTTTGGGTTTGAGGAGGAAGGAGTTGCCTGTTCAGGGGATTATTTTTAAGACAGACTTCACAAGCATTAACAACTTGCTCGATTGTTTTTAGTAAGTTCTCTCGTGAAAACAATCTCTGGCACATCAGTAAGTTTTATCCTTTCCCAAGTGAAAAGCTTGATGTAGGATTTTAAGGACTTTCTATTGGCTGGAGACTGGCAAGTGAAGTTTGCCATCCTCCAACTGTAGCTATCCTGAGGGCTGACAAGTACCCTCGAGAAGTGGCCCATTCTGTTTCTGTAGGGGAGCCCTGAGGTTTAATTTCTCTTGTGGAGCCTTCCCAGATTAGAGGGTTTTGAAGTATGTTGATGTCTTGAGGCTTCCTTGCCACTGACGTTGCTGCCTAATCAGCTAATCTATTTCCTTGGCTACCTCATCTGTTCCCTTTTCATGTCCCCTACAATGCATCACTGCTGTTTCTCATGGAAGGAAAACTGAGGATAATAGCCTGTTAATTTTCTTGTGATATTTTATAGGAAATCCATTGGTAATAAGAAAATGCCTTTCCTTTCAAATGGCAGCATGAGCATGGAGATGGCAGCATGAGCAAGGAGAACCAGGCAAGCATACTTGGAGTCAATGTAAATATTAACTACCTTTCCTTTGTTTAATTCAGTTGCTCTTGTAAGAGCTGTTAGCTCAGCTAATTGAGTGCTTGTGCCTGGAGGGAGAGACGCAATTTCAATGATGTCATTTAGAGTGACTACTGGTATCCTGCCTGACTGATCCCTTTTTCTACAAAAGAGCTGCCGTTTGTGAAGAGGGTCCAGTCCTGGTTCTCTAGGGAAGTTTCCCTGAGATCTTCCCTGGCTGCATAGGTCTGTACTTTGACTTGTTCACAGTTATGCTCAGGTTCCCCTGTTTCCTTGGGGAGGAGGGTGGCTGTGTTTAGGCGAGAACAGGTCTTTAATTGGATGTTGGAACCCTCCAACAGCAGGGCATGATATTTAAGGGGATCGCTAAAGGCTCCCCCTGGAGTACTGTAGTCCTGCCACATTATATGGGGTGTAAACAGTTAAACCATTTCTTAGGGCTAATTTGGATGCTTCTGGAACCAGCAGAGCTACTGTGGCAATGGCTTGGAGACATGCTGGTCATCCTTTAGCCATCAAATCAAGTTCGCTACTTAGGTAACCCACTGGCTGTTGAGCTGGTCCTCAAGCCTATGTTAAAACTCCCACAGCCATTCCCTTCCTTTCTGATACATACAGATTGAAGGCCTTCCCTACAGGAAGGCTGAGAGCTGGTGCCTTAAGCAAGGCTTGTTTTAGCCGGTCAGAGGCCTTTAGAGCTTCAGAATCCCAGGTTAAAAGATGAGTTTTAGCTCCCTGAGTTTCTTTTCTTTTCTTTCTTTTTTTTTTTTTTTTTTGAGATGGAATTTTGCTCTGTCACCCGGGCTGGAGTTCAGTGGCATGATCTTGGCTCAGTGCAACCTCTGCCTCCTGGGTTCAAACAGTTCTCCTCTCTCAGTCTCCCAAGTAGCTGCTTTTCAAGCTGCTTTTCTATTAGAAAAGAAATGTGCAGGGCACGGTGGCTCATGCCTGTAATCCCAGCACTTTGGGAGGCCAAGGCGGGCGGATTGCCTGAGGTCAGGAGTTCGAGACCAGTCTGGCCAACATGGTGAAACTAAAAATACAAAGAAAATTAGCTGGGCTTGGTAGCATGTGCCTGTAATCCCAGCTACTCCGAAGACTGAGGCAGGGGAATTGCTTGAACCAGTGAGGTGGAGATTGCAGTGAGCCAAGATTGCACCACTGCACTCCAGCCTGGGTGACAGAGTGAGACTCTGTCTCAATAAAAAAAAAAACAAAGAAATGTTTCGGGAGCTGCCTTTATTAAAAGAAAAAAACCTTACCGAGGACTCCTTACCCTAACTGCCTAAAATAATTTCTTAATAACTCCTGTAATATTTCCTAGAGCATTATTTTAGGGATGATCTGTTGGTGATAATTTCCTTAAATTTTTCTGAGAATATTATTATTTACTCTTCATTCCTATTGAGTATTTTCTGTTGACATAGAATTCTGGATTGACAGGCTTGGGTTTTGTTTGTTTGTTTAGCAATTGAAATTTTTTTATACACTTCCTGATACGGTTTAGATGTTTGTCCCCTCCAAATCTCATGTTGAAATGTGATTCCCAGTGTTGGAGGTAGAGCCCAGTAGAAGGCAATTAGATCATGGGAGCAGATCCCTCATAAATGGCTTATGACCTTGGTGATATGTGAGTTCTTACTCAGTTAGTTAACCTGAGATCCGGTTGATTCTGGGACCTCCCACCCTGGCTGTTTTACTCCTGCTCTTGCCATGTGATGTGCCTGCTTGCACTTTGCCTTCTGCCACGATTGTAAGCTTCCTACGGCCCTCAACAGAAGCTGAGCAGATGTTTGTGCTGTGCTTATACAGCTTGCAGATCCGTGAGCCATTTAAACCCCTTTTCTTTATAAATTACCCAGTCTCAGATATTATTTACAGTGACGCAAGAACAGCCTAACACATTTCCTTTTGGCCTTCTTGGTTGCAGATGAGAAATTCATTCTAATTTGAATTGTCATTACCTATTGGTAATTTCTGTTTGTTTTTTTTTTTAGTTGCTTTCAAGATGTTTACTTTGTGTTTAGTTTTTAGTATTTTGATTATGATGTGTTATAAGGTAGATTTATTTTGATTCATTTTGTTTGGGGTTCACTTGGATTCTTGAATGTGCGTTTTGTTTTGCCAAATTTGTAAACATTTTATTTTTACAATAAAACGTGAAATGAATGCTACTTCGTTTTTTCTTGTCCCACAGGTTGCTGACAGTCTGGTTGTTGTCATCCTTTTATGTTTTCAGTCTGTTTTTTCTGTTGTTCTTTTTCTTTTTTTTCTTTTTTTTTTTTGAGATGGAGTCTTGCTCTGTCGCCCAGGCTGGAGTGCAGTGGTGCCATCTCTGACTCCCGGGTTCAAGCGATTCTCCTGCCTCACCCTCCCGGGTAGCTGGGACTACAGGCGTGTGCCACCATGCCCGGCTAATTTTTTGTTTTTTTTTTTTTGTTTTTTTTTTTGAGTAGAGACAGGGTTTCACCATATTAGCCAGGATGGTCTTGATCTCCTGACCGCCTCATCCGCCTGCTGGGATGACAGGCGTGAGCCACCTGGCCCTTTTCAGTGCTGTTCTTATTGACTAATTTCTATTGCTTTTTCTTCAGGTCCATTGATCATTTTTTTTCTTTCTTATCTTTATTCTTCTGTTGAGCCCATCTAATACGTTTTTATCTGTTACTGTATTTTTCAGTTATATAATTTGCATTTGTTTCTTTTATATCTTCTCTTTCTTTGCTGAAACAATCTTTGTTTTTTTCTAATTTTCTTTTTAACGACATTCATAATGGTTGCTTCCATTGAAACTTTTTTTCTGATGACTGCTTCCAGATCTTTGTCAGATAATTCCAACATCTGATTCATTTTGGTGTTGACATCTGTTGATTGTGTTTTCTTATTCTAGTTGAGATTTTCCTAGCTCTTGTTATAATGAATGATTTTAGATAGTATCTCAGACATTTGAGACATTTTGTTGTGAGATTTTGGATCATATTTAATTGTCTTCGTAGTAGGGAGTCACCTTGGTAGCGTACAGGTCTTGGCCTGCTTTTTAAATTTTGGTCAGTTTCAAATGTAGTTAGTTCACTGTTAAGTGTCCTATCCAGGATTACACTTCAAGATTTAACTATCCCTTTTTCCATTCTACCTTTTCTCTCAAATCTTCTTCCTCCTGTCTGTTTGGGAGACACCAGTTGCTACAGCAATGCGATGATAGCTGTGGAAGTCCAGGCTTCCTCCTCAGCTTCTCCTAATACCCACTCAATAAGGGAAGCCTAATACCTCTTGCTACCAGTAAGCCTAAGTGAAAGTTCAGGATATGTTTTCTGCTTCTGCTTTACACCACCCTAGAGGAGATATTAAGAAGTACTACTCAGTACTGTTTGGAAGTGGGTAGAAGTTCAGGCTTTTCACTTGCTGCCTGCTCAAACCAGGTGGCACATGAAACTAGGCTTCTCATTTGATTTCCATGGACACTAGTAGAGAAGGGCCTGTTTTTTTCCCATTGGGTTTGGCATTGTCAGGTTTCTGTGCTGCCATGTACCCTTTTCTGGTCCTTTTCCTAGAGAAAGCAGGCTTTTCTTGGGCTCTTTCATCAGCACCTATTGGCATTTCTGGGTTACAGAATTCTGCAGTACCCAGTCTGTGATATATAGGAAGTGAAGGAAAACCCAAAGTATAGAGCCCAGAAATAAATCTGTACATTCAGTGGAGGAAAGAATAGTTTCTTCAACCAAAGGTACACTGGACTCACCTTAGTAGCTTTTTAAAAAGATTAATGCTTGGTCTCTTCCCCAGACAAATATAATCAGAGTGAGAGACATGTCAGGGAGGTAGACTGCATCAGTCTATAAAACATTTGCAGGCAATTTGAATGGGAGCCAACATTGAGAGGCGCTGTTTGAAGCACATACTTCCCACGATTGTTGAGTTTTTTTCAGAGAGCCATTTGACCCAGTTCTGGCCAATAAGAGTCTTTGTACGGTGACTTTTACAAGGGAGCTTGTTCTTTTGAACATATCCACGTGTGGATATGAATCTTGGAATTGCCATGAGCATCTTGCTAAAGGCTCACAAATATAGCCAACACTTGGAATGCAGATGAGAATGATGGAAAGAAACCTAGTCTTGATGTCCCTTGACTGCCAAATTAGCTTGCTCTGGAATCTTTTGTGCCTCTGTACTTTCCATTATATGAAAAAAATGTGTCCTTATAGTTTCAGCTGTAAGTTTGAATTCTGACTGGTATCTGGAAGTTTCTAAACTGCTATAGCTAATGAGAAGAAAAACTAGTGGTAAAATACATCACTGTTCTCTACCATGTACATTTTCTGTTACTATAGCAGAATATCTGAGACTGGGTAATTTATTTTAAAAAGAGGTTTACTGGCTAGGCGCGGTGGCTCACGCCTATAATCCCAGCACTTTGGGAGGCTGAGGCGGGCAGATCACCTGAGGTCAGGAGTTCGAGACCAGCCTGACCAATATGATGAAACCCTTTCTCTACTAAAAATACAAAAATTAGCCAGGTGTGATGGCATGCACCTATAATCCCAGCTACTCAGGAGACTGAGACAGGAGAATCGCTTGAACCCAGGAGGTGGAGGTTGCAGTGAGCCAAGGTCAGATTGTGCCGTTGCACTCCAGCCTGGGCAACAAGAGCGAAACTACTTCTTGAAAAAAAAAAAAAAAGAGGTTTATTTTGGCTGGGAAATCAAATCCAAGATCAGACTGCCACATCTGGTCGGTCCTGAGGGTTGCATGCTGTGTCATAACATGGCAGAGAAGCAGAAGGGGAAGTGGGTGCATGTAAAAGGGACAGAACCCCAGGGGCAGCCTCACTTTATACCAACCCACTTGTGGTAATTAATCTAGTACTGTGATAGTGAGAACTTACTTGCTCCCTTGAGAATTAACCTTGTCTCTGGAAAGCGACATTAATCCCTCTAAATGACCTAATCACCTCTTAAAGGTCTTGTCTCTCAGAACCACCATACCAGGGACCAAATTTTCAACACATGAATTCTAGGGGACAAACTCAAACCATTGAGCATGTTTTTCTAATATATGTCATATATAAATGTAACGAGAATACGCTTCTCTAGTGAATTTATTGATAGGTATAGAAGTTTCCTCCAGTATTAGATTTTGTTTGCTACTTATGTTAAGATGCCAGAGTAGTTGATATTGTTATTGCTTGTTTTGTCAAATTGCTTTCCCAACAGCTATCTTTCTACCATGTTAGCAGCAATAAGTATTTCTTGTCTTTATTTTTTATCATTTGATTTTATTTTGGGGATTGTTGTTTGCCCATGGCATGTCATTATAATTTCCCAGTTTCTTTTTAAATTTTAACTGAACATGTTGATCATTTGTCTGTTTTTACTCACTAGTTATATTTTTTGGTGGGGAGGATTGTCTAATCATATCTTTTGTACCACAATTTAACATCTTTGGAATTTGGGGAAGTTGTAGTTACTTCCCCAAAGAATAGTAGTACTAATTCTACATGATAGAGTTAGTATGAGGTTAAAATGAGATAGTTTTCTAAAGTTCTCTGAGTACTTTGGCAATGAAAATATTAGCAATCCTTTATCAATTAGCTATGAATAATTGTTACCGTCTTTGTTTCCCCTTTTATGGCATTATTTATTTTAATACAAAATTATATTTTAAGTAATATTTAGCCAAATATGTCACTTTCCAGTCACAATTTAAATATAAGAATAAAAGGCATAACAAAATGGTATAGATATATACATGAGTTGATGCGGCAATAATATGAACTAACAAAAATACCATGATAGCCTGAAAGTGGAAAGTATTTTCAATACAATGTTTCTTTATATTTTCGTAGTATATGCTCTTTAAACCAGTTTGCCTAAGGTCAGGTTGTTTTCTAAAAGTACTATGTCACATGGGAAGTCTTTTTTCTCAACCAAGTCATCGGTATGGAAACAGTTACCAAGTTAACCCATTTATGCCTAGTGCTCCATTATTGGCATGCTAAGCTCCTGGGAGTTATTTATATCCTACTGTTCAAGGTCATCGCCGAGGCCTGATTTTTCGCACAAAAAAAGTTTGCTACCTCTGGCATAAATGGGTTAATATATGAGGACAAAAGTCGACCAGGTTAAAAAATGTGAAGTGTGTAACCTATCAAAGCTGATTTCATTCAATTTTTTTTTCCAGAAACATGATCAGGGGCAAGTCTTGTTGGATATAGTCTTCAAGCATCTTGATTTGACTGAGCAGGACTATTTTGGTTTACAGTTGGCTGATGATTCCACAGATAACCCAGTAAGTTTAAGATTTTGTCTTTCATTTTTATTTAGTTTTTCTTCTCAGTTTAGTATAGAAAGTCCTTTCTGATTTACAATGTTCACTGATTTGATGAGATTTTTTTTTTACTTGACTTAAATAGAGGTAATTCTTTTTCTTTTGTTCCTCTTTTCTTGACATTTTAATCTTTCAGAAGTTATTAGTTTTAAGGCTTTCATGATTATGTCAGGTAATGTCACTTTCATTTATTTTGTGTCTCAGACAACTAAAAAGTAAGTCCAATTTATGCCTGTTGACTGAAAGAGAGGAAATTGGGCATAAAGGTTAAAATACCTTCAGATGTATATAGTCTGCACTAAAGTAAAATTAGTTTTTTTATTGTATTTGTAGAGAGCTGTTTCTGATAAAAATTCTTAATTTATTCAATGTCAAATTTCCAAATTTCATCAGAGACCCTCACAAATAAGATAGAGATTAAATTTCAGAGCTGTACAATTATTTGGCATTAAACTCCTTGGATTTTTACTTATTCTTTAGTAATTGCAATTGTGGTTCTTTTAATTAGAAAGATCACATCATAGAAATAGAAGATAGCATGTGAATAGTAGAAATGTTTACTTTGACAATTAAGCATTATAAAATGCACTAAAGGATATATCTTACTCTGAACCTAGATAAAGGGTATACAAGCAAATTCTGATTGAATTCTTTGTAAATTTATGTGCTTACACAGTGAGGGACTTCTACAATGAAGTATATTCTTTTGATTAGTGTAAGAGGATCTCCATTTTGAAGGGAATATTTCATATACTTTTAGAAAAATTAGGAGGCTGAAGAAATGGTTCTGAATTAATGTTTTAGAAATCTGTTTATAAGGCTATATTAGTAGAAGGGCTATAGAAAATACAAGTAATATTTATGAGAAAAGTTGGTTTGTTTTTTTTCTTCCTCTCTCTCGTGGTTGGGATCGTCGTTCTCTGAATGAATAGCTAGTGGGAATTATATATGAAACGTTAAATACTACCACTTACTTTCTTGACATCATTTACTGATTTTGTACCACAAACCAGTCATGGAAAAATATGAGGAAGGCACAAAGAAAAACAAACCAAGGGCCAGCTAGTCTCAGAGAAAATAAATGCTTTTATACCGAACTAAAATTAAAATAAACTTTCCTCATACTTTGATGCCTTCACTAGACGACCTGAGCTTCTTCAGGGGCCTAGAGTTACACTGTTGTTTCCTGATAAATAAACCCATGTAAAAATGAAAGTGAGTAGAAATATCAGTAATGCAACCTTTCCCAGGTTGAACCTAAAATAATCAAAAGGGTCAGAATGTAGTTTAAAGAGTTTATTCAAGTGCGAAGGTTGAGGACCTCAGCCCAGGATATACTTGCAAGTTGCCTTGGAGAGTGCTCTGGAGAACATAAGAAAGGTTTGAGTTTTTAAAGAATAAACAGGATCAATCAGGAGAACGAGTAAGTGCAAAAGTTGTTCTTCAGGAATTCTCATTGATTTACAGAAATAACATTGGTTAGTGATTGGCTATACATGGTTGAACTATAGGGTGTATAACATTTTACGGCTACTTGGCTTCAGTCTGCAGCCCACATAGCAAGTAGCTTCAAGAGGTAATTATGTCATTGAAGGGAGAGTGAGATATGACTGCTGTTACTTTTTAAATGCCTTTCTTGTCCTGATCATTTAAAGGTGCTCACATTCCTCAGATAAAAGGTTTTTTTCCTTTCTTACCAGAAAGGCAAATTGTGAGCCAAGCAAATACCTGAAAGTTGACTGTTATACCTCATTAAGTATACCTCATGGAGAGAAAAAATAGATAATTCTTAGATCTTGCTGACCCTCGTAAGTCAGATCCTCTAGCTATAGGCTGGCATTAGATTGACGGGGTAAGTGACAAGATGACAAAGAGGAAGAGACCCGCGACTGTAGTCACTACCATAAGTATGAAAACCATCCTTTTCAGGAAGCACTTCAGAAGGATTAATATTGAGATCATGTATACTACAAGAGATAAAAATTCTGTCACATAAATTTGTATACAAAAAGACATATCATATACAAAAGATGTAGAGCTAATTACACCAGAATGAATGTAGGGAAAAGGTATTTGTAGCTAGGTTGATCTTTTGCTGTCTCCTACTTTTCTTTCTTTATCTTTTCTGTCTTGAGTATTCCTTCTCAAATAAGATACATTCCAGGTTCCAAGAGTCCAGTTGTTTATGATTCAAAGAAATTCTTCCAGAAAAGTTAGAATCAGAATTTTAAAGGCCCAAAAGAGGCTTTAGAGATTATCTAGCCTCACACTCTAATTTTTCATAAGACATCATCCCAAGCCAAAGCTACTTCCTGGCATTAGTGAAACTAGGACCTGGATCTCCTAACTCCCCATGCTAGTCTTGTCTGCTGCACTGCAGTTTCATTATTTAAATATTTGGAAGAATTTTTGAGATGCCAAAATGTGTCCACAGAAGGACCTTTAGAGCACAAATCTTATAAATAGTGTCCCATTTCTAGTTGTCAAGAGCACAAATCTTATAAGTAGCGTTCCAATTCTAGTTGTCAGTGTGAATTAAGGCTTTGAGGATAATTAACGGACTGAAGGAAAAAGATGCTATGCTTCAAGAGAAAGGAGTACGGGAATATCATTTATAAAACATCTGTGAATTTGTTAATCAACTAAATGTTTTGCTTGTAATATTCCATTTTATTCTCACAATACTTTCCTCACTTATGATGAAAGTATCATTAAAACCATTTTAAAGATGAAAAACTAATGCTTATGAAAGTCAATTAATTTGTTTAATGTCATGGAAACTACTGAAGTAGCTGAGAAAGAACTTGAACTTAGATCTAACTTCAAAGCCTGTACTCTCTACCACATGATGTTGCTTCCCAAGTGATGATAATATGGATGCATAGGATTTACAAAGTAAATGAACATATTAAGGAGAGGAGGTAACCATATAATAAAATTACTATCAGTAATCAAAAGGAATTTGACAAGATTCTACTAGAATTAATTCTCACCTATCTTTAGCTCAGAGTTTTTAAATCTTAAAACTTCTGTATGTTACATATACATATGCACATGTATCTATATATTATGTATATATTTATGCATATTTTTATATATTAGTTTTAGAGAATTAGAACTATTGCATTAGACATTGAAATTAATGTAATTGGGTTTATAATTGATAAACGTAAAAGGCACTTAGCGTGTTGTTTTTTTTCTCGTAAGTATTAAATAACAAATACAGAATAATAGCTGACTGTCTTTCCCTTTAGAATCTTCCTTGGTAATAAGTTCCAGTGCAACAAAGAAAATTACTTAAAGCTTTGACTTTTCAGAATTTCTCATGCTTTAATTTAAGACCTGTTTATCACAATTTTAGCTTTTAGCCATAATATCTTGTTGTAGTAGTAATATTCAGTAAATGTATGTTGAATTAATGAGGAAAATAATATTGTGGTTATAATTCATTATGCATTATTTCTTTAATTTTATGAGCAGTTAAAGGTGGCTTTTTCTTAGTGGTCTTTATCAGCATGCTATTTAACAGAGCCTTGAGATTATATTATTCCTGTGCATTTACTGTTACTTTCCTTATTAAATTGAATTATACTGCTCTTAAGTAGGATAGAGGATAGATTATTAATTATTGTTGGCCTGATCTTTGTGCAAGTTCAGTCTTCTGGAATTTTTGTTGGATTATGATATTTTACTGGTTTACTCCTCTTTGCATAGCTCCTAACCCCGTGGTTTTCAGACTGCAGCTTGCATGAGAAACAACTGGAAGGCTTCTTAAAATACAGATTTCTGGGACCTATGCCTAGAGATTTCTGAATCAGAAGGTCTAATGTGGAACTCAATAAATTACTTTCAAATAAGTTCCCTTGTGTCACTAATGCTGCTTGTCCAAGGAACCGTATTATGAAAATCGCTACTCTAATGCAGTATACTGTTAATTAACACTACTAAATTATGACATAATTTATTTGGTATAATTTTATTTACCTTTTTAATATTTCTTTTACATAACTCAATTCTTACATTATTTATCACGTTAGGTTTCAGTAAATATGGGAAAAGTCACATAGAGGCTGACCATTATTTCAACAAGCCATGTTTTAGTACATGGTTGCTAAAATGCTTAAATTTATTTTATATATTTCACTATTTCTTTCTTATCTGTTCATATGTTTCTACTGTAATATCTTAATTCAAGCTCTTATTTACCTATTGTGTAATCCTCTTTGGTAGCCTGCTAACTGGTATTTTTTGCTTCTTGTCTCTTTTAACTTTTGTATTTTGAGAGGGAATGGCAGAGAGACCTGGGGTACACCGAAGTGTTTAAGAAAGAAGCAGGAGCATATGCAGAGATCAAGAGTGAAGAAACAGGAATGCTGAATTTGAAGAACTGGAAAAAAGTTTTAGTATTAAACTTTTATTTAATAAAAGGAGAAGGGGTAAAAGATGAGGTTTGAGCAGTACATGATATCATAAAATGCCTTTTAATCCATGATAAAATCAAACATGAATTTTTTTATATGACTAAACATAAGACTTGTGTTTTACACATATCCTTTTGGTTATAGTGTAGCCAGTAACTAATAGACAGTTGGGAGATTGTTGGAATAAAGAAATTACTAAGAAAGTAGTGGTTGGCTGTGGGGAATGAAGAAAAGAAGGCAAGTGCTAGAGATAATTCAGTTAGGAGATAAAGTCAACAGGACTGGCTGATTTGATTCAGATAGAATGAGTTCATGAGGAAAAGGGGTAAATCAAGGTTACTACTTCAAATTCTGTTTTTGGCAACTTGGTAAATAGAAAAAACATGCAAATAGTATTGTTGGTTTTTTCATTTCAAAATGTTTATTTCTAGCATATAGAAATACAGTTAAGTTTCTGTATTGATTTTGTATTCTGTACTCTTCCTGAGCTCACTTAATTCTAGTAGCTTTTTGTAAATTCTATAAAATTTTCTACATAGATTATCATGTAGATATATGGTAAATTACATTGATTTTCAATTTTTAAGCCAAAATTGTGTTTCTGGGATAAACCCCAAGATGACTAACTGATTGTATATTAACCTTGTATTTTGAGACCTTGCTAATACACATTACTGTTAGTAGTTTCTTTCATTGATTCCTTAGGATTTTCTGTGTAAATAATCATGTCTTTTGCAAACAGGGACAGTTTTACTTCCTCCTTACCAGTCTTTATCCTTTCTGTTTTTCTCATTTTTTGATTTGTTATTGCACTGGCCAAAGCCACCAGGGCAAAGATGAATAAAAGTGATAGGAGCAGACTACATTTTCTTGTTCCTGATCTTAGAGGAAAATACTGAAAACACTGTTTCCCCATCAAGTACACTGTTTAGTTTTTTCCGTAAATCAGTGTAACTGGGGCATAAATTACAGAGAATAAGATTCAGCAACCATTCATAATGAAAACTCAACAGAACTTGGAAAAGAAAGGAAAGTTTTTATTGTGACAAAGGACGTTTAATATTTAAAGATGCATCCAGGATATGCAAAGTAAAACCACAATGAAGTAGTACTTCCACTAGAAGTAGTATATCCACTAGAATAGTTAAAATTAAAAATTATTTCAATACCAAGTGTTGACAAGAATGTGGAACAACTGATAAAATTGCTTGTGGTAATTTAAAATGATACAACCACTTTTGTATAAAATAGTTGTATATTTTGTATAAAATAGTTGGAAGTTTTCTTGTAAAATTAAACATAGGTTTAATGTATACCACTGAGAAATTCCACTTTTAGTTATTTATCCAAGAGAAGTGAAAACATGTCACATAAAGCCTTGTATACAAATGTTCATAGTAGTTTTATTCATAATAGCCCAAATGTGAATTAACTTTAATGTCCATCAATAAACAAAGGGATGAAAAATAACTGCTGTGTATCTATAGAGTAGAACACTATATGGTTCCATTTATATTAACTTACAGAACAAGCTAAACTGACACATAGTGACCAAAAGCAGATCAGTAGTTGCCTAGGGTTTGGTGGACTGATTGCAAAGAAGCAGAGGAAACACTTCAGAATAGAAATTATCTTGATTGTGGATGGTGATGGTTACCTGGCTGTATACATTTGTCACAATTTAAACTGCATATTGCAAATAGGTACAGTTAACCTGGCTGGACCCAGAGTCTGTATCCTGTGTCCAATTTGGAAGGAGTATCTCTACTTATTTCTTAGAGGTTCCAACTCCTACTCTTTCTTGCGACTCTGGAATCTAACTATACATGCATAGTTCAGCTGTCAGCCAGAGCTAACCCTAACCCTAACCCTAACCCTAACCAGAATGAACAGTGGTTCATTGTTGGTCCATAGCCAGAGTTTGAGGCTAATCCTCTTTCTGAGTTCTCCTTTTCAGAATTTCCTCCCAATTTTCTGTCTTTTTTTTTTTTTTACTCCATTCCTAAACTCTGTCCTCTGACACCTCAAGTCAGTAAGGATGTCCTCTGCCTGTGTAGGATTTGAACTTGCTCCAGGCAAAGATTGCTAATATATATGTCAGCCCTTGCAGTTTTTCTGTTTTTTCAAGAGTAGATTTTCCTCCTCTTTTTGCCTACTTTTGGTTGCTTTCCAATGTCAGATAGTACACTCACGAACACACAGAGAATAAAAATTAATGCCATCAACAGACAAGAAATTTTCAAGACTTTTTGAAAGATTGAATGTTGACATTCAGTGTTGATAGGATTGGTGGAAGAGTCAAACCAGAGGAAAACTTACCAACAAGGTGTTGAAGAGGAGAGATTTCTGGGTAATGTAGTACGGGTATCAAAGTGATTAACTGAGAAACTAATTGAGGCCACTTGGCCTCATCTTTTCCCCTTTTCTAATTGAACAGAGGGCAACAGATATAGTTCCCTGTGGAATAAAGCTGTGTGTTAGGGTATGGTTGTTGGGGGAAGAACTCATTTTTCTTTAGCAATATGATTATCCACCTCGAAAGCTCAAATGAATCATTTGGAAAACTATTATAGCTAGTAAGATTTAGAGCTCCACAAACAAATATCAGTACCTTTTTATATACCATTTAGGAGACATACTCCAACAAAATAGCAAATCACATTTTTTTAAAAACCCATCTTCATTAAACATCTAGGAATAAACCTTAGCAGGAGTGTCAAGAGCCATATGAAGAAAATATAAAACTTTGCAGGAAGATATAATAGAAATTAAATAAATGGAGATATACCATGCTCATGATGAGGAATGCTCAGTATTGTAAAAGATCTCAGCACTATTTCAGTTTCATTGGTAGAACTAGTGATATTGCTGGTTAGAATCTGAATGGAATTTTTGGGGAGAAGATTTGACAATAGGATCCTCAACTTCCTCGGTAAGAGAATCTGGATAAACTTAGCCAGATATATAAAATATAATCACCTTGTCCTAACAGATATAAAAATGTATTATGATGACATAGTACTTAAAATAGTATATTCTTAGTATGGATATAAGCCAATGGGGTAGAAGAAACAGTGCAAGTATCAATTTTTGTCTGTATGAAAACATAGTTTATTATAATGATGGTATTCAAGATAGGTATTAGAACAATTGGTTAAAGATGGGAAAATACGTATTTAGATTCTTAATAGATACTATATATAAAAATAAATTCCAATGTAAATTTAAATGTAAAACAATAGTATAAAATGGGTAAGAGTTGGAAACATTTTAATAATAATTGTTTATTATGATCATCCTAGGCAACAATAGTTCATGCATTTGTAAAGGAAATGTTGACAGATTTCACTGCATAACATTTAGAATATACACTGAGGACAGAATACCAACTCGAGGGAAATACTTGCAACTTATGTAACATAATATTAAAATCTAGAAGAGCTTCTACAAATAATGAATAAAAGTCAGATAACCCAATAGAAAAATGGGAAGATAGCATGAACAGAAAAAGAGTAACTATTAATGACAAACGTGACAAGATACTCAGCTTCACTAGTTAATCACAGAGATGCAAATTACAATGATAACACTCTTTGCATACTAGATTAGCAAAAATACAGATTCACACTACCTGTTCTGGCAAAGGCTAAGGGGAAATGTGCATTCTCAAGATACTTGGTTAGAGTATAAAGTGAAAAAGTGTTTTTGGAAGACAGATGGCAGCATATATCAAAATTAAAAATTTATTGTATGGAAGAATTTCTCTTGCAACACTATTTTTAATAGGAAATAGTAATGGAAAAACCTGAAACCCTCATAAGAGAATAGTTGAATAAAGTATGTGACATCTGCTGGGCACGGTGATGCATGCCTGTAGTCCCAGCTACTGGGGATGCTGAGGCAGGAGAACCACTTGAGGGCAGGAGTTCTGGACTGTAATGCACTATGCTGATTGGGTGTCTGCACTAAGTTCAGCATATATATATAATTATTAAATGCTTATATGCAGGTGTACCACAGCATTGCAAGGTATACTTACTGGTAGTGAACAGAGGCTACCTCTTTGGATGGGAGAGTAGAATTGGAAGAGCCATAATAAAGGACTTTTATGTGTTTTTTTGCTGTGTGTGTGAGAGAGAGAGAGAAAGAAAAAACTTGAATGTTTTATATTGATACTGTTTTTTTAATAAAAAATTTATTATAGAAAACAAAAGGGTAAACGATCATTCATCTAAACTTGACTATGCTTCCAAATCCCTTGGGAAACATAAAAAAACTGCTGACACCCTATGCCTAGAGATTCATGGTTAATTGGTCTATTCACTTAAATATCTGAAGAAAGTCCCTATGCGAGTCTGATACTCTGACCATCATTCATAGTCACCCATTTGGTTAAGTCACCTGGTTTTTATAATAAAATAATAAAAGACTTGAGAGGTAAAAGGGGAGCTGTAGTGGGAACGTATTCACACGAGGATTTATCCAGCCCCACTAGTTCTCCAGCATTGTTTTTGTTTTAATTTTATTTATTAAATTTTGTTTTATTTTATTTAGCCATTGTTTTGTTATAATTTTATTTTATTTAGCATAGTGAAAGGTAAAGTTGGGATCAAATCCAAGTTTTCCACATCTTTTCTTTCTACTGTTTTACTAAGCCCTATGTTTTTTACTGGATCTAGTGACTCTCCAGAATTACTTTATTTGGGAGATGTTCTTCCTCCCAAGTTTCTAACTTGATTTCTAGTGAGAAATAGGATTGATTTATAGGAGAAACAAAAGGTTAATATCACAATGTATACAGCTGCCATTAAGATGAGTAATGGCAGGTATTACTGCTAAAGATTTCTAAAAATGGATAGAAAATGGAGTATTTTCAGATGAAATATGCAATACTTGATCTTTGCTATCTTGGGCATAAATACATTCTGTGCCTGAAATATCTCACCTTTACTTTAACTCACATCCTTCATTCCCCTCACATCCTTTACCCTACCCCTCTACCTTCACTTTTTTTAAGACTTAGAGTAAAAGTCACTTTCCCTCTCAAGCCTTTCCTGACTACCACTACTCCCCAGGTATAATTTATCTCTTTCTTTTTTATCTGTAGCAGTGGTGATACTTTCTTGAGCTGATATGTTTCTTACCAGTTTTTGAGGATAGGAACTATGTTTTGATCTTTTATCACCCCAGTACCTGGCACAGTGCCTTATAGAAAGTAGGCTTCACATAATGAATGAGTTAAGGGAAAAAAATACACATCTAAAACTTGATACTGTGGAAAAGAATGTAAGCTAGAATTTAATCTCCAAAGTGATACTGAAACAGATGAAATAAATATATGGCTGTAATTTGTCCAAATTATATTTTCTTTAAGACCAAGGCTGTTTACAATAGCAACCCTGAACAGTTTGGAGTTCAATTACTTGTTTGATTGATTGAAACATGGTCTTGCTCTGTCACCCAGACTGGAGTGCAGTGTGCAATGGTGCGATCATGGCTCAACCTCTCAGGCTGAACCTCAACCTCCTAGCTTCCCACCTCAGCCTCCCGAGTAACCAGGACTATAGGCATGTACCACCACACCTGGCTAATTTTTTGTTTATTTATTTTATTTTTTTTGTAGAGACAAGGTCTTACCATGTATCTTTCCCCTAATTTGCAGAAAGATACAGATGTACAAATAGAAGAAGCTCACTGAACTCCAAGTACAGTGAAAGTGGTCGAAAGACAGACTTTTGAAAGCAGCAAGAGAAAGAGAAAAGTGACTTGTTACATACAAGTGCACCTCAATAAAATAATCAGTGGATTTCTTAGTAGAAACCTTGCAGATCTTAAATGTAGAAATTTTATTGCTACGTTTTGGCAGATAGAAAAATTAACTTTGTCATTTGAAGCAGTATATGGAGTAAACAAGAGATTCTTCCCAGGGAAAAGAATGGGAAATTGGCTTTGAAAAGATTAGAAACTATGAGCCATCAGGTGACCGATTAGCAATGTCTAATCACTTTGAAAGGTTTGAAAAGATTAGAAACAGAGCTCCATCCTTAAATAGATACCCCTTCATGAATAGAGTTGATGATGTAGTGCCATCTCTTATTAGCTATCAGTATTAACTAGATAGTTATAGTTTCTAATAAAATATTACATTTAAAATTCATATATATTTCATTGCAGACAGTTCAGCTTTTCTCAGATGTAGCACAGTAATCCAGTTAGTACAGCAGTTCTTGGCACAGAAAATGCTATCTGTAACTATAGGTGGTGATATAACCCCAGTGCCCATTTATGTAAGAACAAAATTAAGGGTTTGTAACATGTGTTTTCAAGATGTATTAAAACAGTTACTGTAAGCAGTTCCGCTTCCAGATACATATTGAAGAGACTTGAAAATGTATGTCCACACAAAAATTTATACACAGATGTTCATAGCAACATTATTCATAATAGCTAAAATATGGGAACAATCCAACTGTCAATCAAGTGATGAGTAGATAAACTAAATGTGGTGTATCTACATAATGAAATATTCAGCAATGAAAAGGAATGGCATACCACAGCACACTCATTGGGATGGCTATAATTTTGTTTTGTTTTGTTTTGTTTTTTGTTTTTTTTGGGACAGAGTCTCGCTCTGTCGCCCAGGCTGGAGTGCAGTGGCCGGATCTCAGCTCACTGCAAGCTCCGCCTCCCGGGTTCACGCCATTCTCCTGCCTCAGCCTCCTGGGATGGCTATAATTTTTTAAAGGTAGTGTTGATGAGGATGTGAAGAAATGGCAGTCTTTATACATTGATATTGGAGATGTAAAAAGCCACTGTGGAAACAAGTTTGGCAGTTTCTCAAAAAGTTAAATATACAGTTATCCTGTGACCCAACAATACTACTCCTAGGCATATACCCAAGAGAATTGAAAACACATGTTCACACAAAAATGTGTACACAAATGTTCATAGCAGACTCATAATAGTCAAAAAGTAGACACGGCCCAGTATCAGCCACAAAAAAGAATGAATATTGTTACATGCTACAATGTCGATGAACCTTGAAAACATTATACTATGTGAAAGCAGACAAACACAAAAGTCAACCTGTTGTATGATTCCATTCTTATGAAATGTTCAAAACAAATTCGTAGAGACAGAATATAGGTTAGTGATTGTTAAGGGCAGCAGGGAAGGGCACATTGAGACTGACTGCTAATAGGTACAAGATTTCCTTTGAGGGTGGTGGAAATATTCTGGAATTAAATAGTGATGATGGTTGCATACCATAGGGAATATACTAAAGTATAATGACACATACCTGTTAAAATGGTAAATTTTGTGGTGCATGAAATATATCTCACTAAAAATACTGCATACAAATAATGCTGAGTCTTGTCATATGTATTTTATAATTCGATAAATTTTGCAAAGTTATCCTCCATTGAGATGGTACAATTTATACTTTCAGAAGCTATGTACAAGAGTGCCTGTTCTTCTCACGTGTATGTCATCATACGTTTTAGTCTTTGCCCAATGTTACTGTTGAAAACTAATAACCCAATGTAGATTACTTTTGTATTTCTCTAATTATGATCAAGATTGACGATCTTGTCATATACTTAAATGCCATTTGTATTTCCTTGATTGTGAACTTCCATTCTTATTCATTGCCTGTTTTTCTGTTAGTGTCAGTTTTTTTCTTATTGATGTGTAGAACTTCTTTATATATTATGGTTTTTCCTAGTTTGTTTCGCAACTTAATGATGGAGTTTTACAACAAATGCTATTTTTACCATTCAATAGTGCTTGTTATAGCACTGTTTCATCTTCCTGGTTTAAACCAAGAACCTAAGCCCTATCTCATTGATATCATTGATGAGAGCTATTAAATTTCTCAGTGCTTGTCTTTGTACTTCTAAGCTATGTCAGCTTAATGCATCTGTGTATGTAAATGTGTTTGTATTTCTTTTACCAGACTATTTTGAAGGAGAACTGAATGAGGAAGACAGGTTTGCAATAGATTAATTGATCTGAAACTTTGATTGTAGACAGTCATTAAAGTGGATATAATTTATGACTTTTCCTAGAAGATATGAAGAACAAAAATCACTCGATTAATAGATAGATGGATGGGAAGGTGGATAAATGGGTAGATAGATTGAGGAAAGTGTATTAAACAGGGCTGAAAATCCTACCCCTGGCTATTGAATCATTCAGCAGGTTTAGTCCTTCAGTAAATTATTTATTTACTTATTTACTTTACTTACTTTCTTATTTTGAGACGGGATTACAGGTATGTGCCACTGCTTCTGACAGTATTTTTAATTCATATTATGTCAAGCCCTGTGCTAGGTGCTGACTGTACAGTATTTACTGAAACAGCTTTTATCCCTGGTTTCATTATAATCTAATGAAGGAGTCAGAAAAAAAAAAAAAAAGGTGAAACAAATTTAATTGAGGCAATGTAATGAAGGAATATAATGTTCCTTACTTGTTTATAGAAAATAAATGGGAGCCGTATGACGTACTTTTGGTAGGGTGGTCAGTGAAGGCCTTTCTGAGGTGGCAGGCTTGAAGCTGAGACTTACAGGTAGTGAAGAGTACTGTAGGAAATCTAGAGGGCATTCTGTGAAAGGGAAGCTTGAAATTGAGGGCCTTATGATGGCATCTTTCAAAAACATCAAGGAGGCCATTATGGCTGGAATTTAGTAAGTTGAGGTGGAAGAGGTGAGAAGAGACCATACAAGCCATAGTTTTTGGATCTACTACTGAGAAATTACCAAGGTGTTAAGCAAATGAGTGACATATTCAAATTTATGTTTTAATACTACTCTTGCTTCTTTATGGAGCATGAAGAGGGACATGGTGATAAGAACATCAACTGGGAGAGCAATTAAGTGGCGATAGGCAGAGCTTAGACTAGAGAGATAAGGATGATAGATTGATAAATTCGAGATACAGTTTGAAGATAGACTTGGATTTGATGTGTTGGATATTATGGACAGTGGAGAGGAAATCATTATTAATTACTCCCAGCCATTTATTTATTATTAAAAATCTATGTGTTCTGCCTGGATTTAATTATGGGTGGTAGAAGTTTGGTTTATAAATAATGATACATAAACTTACTTGGAAAATTCTACCATATCTAGTACCTCATTTTGGGTTCTTTGATTTTTTTAACTGAAACATGTTAGCGGTTAAAATTTTTCTGAATTCAGCCCTAATTGTCCAGAAATAGAGCTAAACTGGCCTTCAGAAGTGTTGAAACTGCTTAAGATTTCTCACACATAAAAATCATTCTCAAAACTAAACATTATATCTTAAAAAAATTGGTGGGTTTTTTTTTGAAGGGAAGGTATTTTATTTTTAAAGGAATGAGGTAAATGTTATAAAATTTCTCCTCAGTGGATTTTCAAGTTCTGTAGAATTTTGCCTGAATGGGTGTAAAGCCCAAGATTGTGTGTGTGTCTGTGTGTGTGTGTGTGTGTGTGTGTGTGTGTGTGAAGGGTAAAGAGAATTTTGAAAACTTGCTAGATTATTAAGAAATACAGTTAGATTAATGTGAATCACTTTAGGTTGCTGCAATTATTAACCATCTTTACTTTTGAAATAGAGGTTATTGCGCATTGTACAGTGTGATGGAAAAGTCAAATCAAAATCTTAGTATTAACACGAATACATTCACTAATTTCTAGCATAATTTCATTACATTTGATATGAAAAATATTGTCTGTAATGTAATGGTTATTTTCCTACCTGGGCCTATTCTGAAATGCAGCTTTAAGCATTAATCTCCAAATGGAACAGATTTGTAAGAATCAATATAGTAGTTCCCAAAGGAAAAAAGAAATCAATTTTATTTATTTATTTTTCAGAGGTGGCTGGATCCTAACAAACCAATAAGGAAGCAGCTAAAGAGTGAGCATACATATTTAACATTTTCCAAGTTTACTTTATAAAGATAAAGGATTAATATAGTCTGATTAATTAGAAATACTTTTATTAATTCTAGGAGGATCTCCTTACAATTTGAACTTTAGAGTCAAATTTTTTGTAAGTGACCCCAACAAGTTACAAGAAGAATATACAAGGTGGGTTTATGGAGCATATTTTCCTTGAAAATATCGTCAAAACTCTAATATAAAATTTTGAAATTAATTAGGCAAAAGGAAATTACTATGGTGTAATTCTGAGCTTTCCAGTCAGTACACAGAATAAGTTATGGTTGTTCCAAGATAATGTTTTCCTCCTTTATTGGATGGCTGGGAGCATGTAAGGGGATTTAGAACCTCAGGGCGGCCCAGTCCAGCCCCAAGCAGCCTCCTGAGCCATATAAATATTAAAAATGTCTACTTGTGAACACTGCTTAAGTGTGGCTATAATTAATTGAGGTCATCAAATGTTGCTGAAATTGTATTCAAAGGATGCTGTGTGGTGAGAAATGTTTGGGTTTTTTTCCCATGTGAAAGCATATTCTAGTATCTTTTTTTATTGGGGAGAACATAGAATTTATAAAATATATAACCATTATTTGCAAGTCAGTAGGTACCTTTTGTCCCCTATGTGTTTTTAATCTTTGATTCCAAAAAAGTATAACAGAGTTTATAAAGGATGTTGCAGAGAGTGCACTAGCATTTTGAGGCCTTTACATGCCCACTTGACTCCATTTTAAGTCTCAGCTTATGTTACTATCTAATTTTGTGGTCATTTTGACTTGACAGAGTATATACGTGAATGATCTAGATGAACATTTTGATAATGTTCTTGAATATAAGGTGAAATATTGAAGGTAGAAATGGAGAAATACCAACAGTGTGGTTACTGTCAGTATTAACCTGAATGACAACCTTGTGTGTTGCCTGAAAGACAGAATTAGTAATTAGTAATGATTTTTTTAAAAGACCATTAAAAATTAGCATGTTATACTCTCTGTAAAATTCTCAGATATAAGAATATAGGCCAGTGACTACATTCAGAATTACTATATAAGATAGGTGTCAAATTTAAAAATCCATACCTAAAATTACCTTTAGATAGGATGTTAAATTTTAATGTATTGGTTATCATTTAGGATACTGTCTTGGAGTGGAGAAACAAAAGGATAAATTAAAGATACTTAATTAGCTGCAGCTGCCAGTTCTAAGGTGTTTGCGGAGTTTTCAATAGTAAACCAAGTGAGAAAAATTAGATTGAAATTCTAGAGATTTCTTTTCAGTGTGTTTTGGGGTGAGTGTGCAGGTATTCCTTTTTTTAACAATGGGAGTACTCAGTAATGTTGTCTCTGGATTATGTAATCCTAATGCTTGCAACTAATAGTAGAATCCAAGCTAATTCCTCTTGAAAAACAAAGTTGTGTTATATGTATACATCTTGGCTTAATATTGTAACCCTTAAAATATTGTGAGTTATAACCATGTTCGTAATGTACTTCACTTGAAAAACTGTCTTTGAATTTCTGAATGGAAGTAGAATGTGTTGATTCTTATATAGCCTGCGTTGAAAACATAATAAGGAAATAAATGTGTCTCTCTAATAAGTTGAAATAACTTCCTGAAGCAGAAGAAAGTAAAATCAAGTTTGATGGTAGTCAGGGAATTAATTTGTTCTCAGACCCTTTTGTAATGGAATGTTATGGAATCTTATAACTGGTATTATTTGGTAAAATGGGGTAAATGTCTAGTTTTTTTTTTTTTAATTTTACTACCATAGTGTGTATCAGTGATTTTTCTACTCTGATTAGAAATTAGAATCATGTGGGGGAGCTTTAAACCATAATGATGTCTTGGTCACATCCCTAGATAATTCTGATTGAACAGGTCTTAGATGGGACCTGGGCATAGGTATGTACAAGTTCCCCCAAATGATTCTAATATGTAGCCAAGGCTACATATCAGTCAAAGCTTTAATGCTTGAGTAGTCTTAATGTGATAGTTGTGATTAGTAACAGTGTACCTTCTGCCACAGCTGCTAAGTTTTCAGAACTAGTTTAGACCCCAGGAAACAGGAAATCTGCTATACCTCCTTACCTTGAGATTTCAAGAATGTAAATATACATTCCCAATATGCAGATGAATCTGCTTAGTAATTCTTTCTCAGTTTTTAGCTATATGAAAGTTGATTCTGTTTGGTAGTGAGCCAAGAGGAGAAAATAAACTCTATGTAGTACTAAATTAATTTTTAAAATATCCTTTTAATTAGTGAATTAGTTTAGTTTAATTAGTAAAAAATATTCCTTTAATTTTGAAATAGTGGGCGGGGAGGGGGGCGGGGAAAGAATGGAGTCAAACAGGTTCCACAAGGTTAAACACTATTTAGTTTTAGCAGGTGCTAGCATCATTAGAATTGAATTTTTCCAATTCCTGAGATACACATGCTAGGCAAATTGATACTACTTTCTTTTTACAAATGTAGAAACTAAGGCTTAGCCACATTTTAACTAATTGGCCCAAGATCACAAGCTAGTTTTGCCTAGGACTTGAATTCTGGTTTCTGCTTTTAACAGTTAAGTTCTTGCCTCTTGGTTAAATGAGTATGTAAGTAAAATTTGGCAAGTATAGGCATTATTTATGTCAGATTTACAATATTATGGCAAGGATATACATGACCTTTAAATCCTGACTAAAGATTGTTTCTCACCAGGAAACTTTAACTTTGAATGATTTTATTTTATTTTGGGACAGAGTCTTGCTCTGTCGCCCATGCTACAGTGCAGTGGCGCGATCTCAGCTCACTGCAAGCTCTGCCTCCCGGGTTCACGCCATTGTCCTACCTCAGTTTCCCAAGTGGCTGGGACTACAGATCCCCTTACCACGCCCAGCAAATTTTTTTTTTTTTTTTGAGACGGAGGCTCACTCTGTGGCCCAGGCTGGAGTGCGGTGGCGCCATCTCGGCTCACTGCAAGCTCCGCCTCCCAGGCTCACACCATTCTCCTGCCTCAGCCTCCCGAGTAGCTGGGACTACAGGCGCCCGCCACCTCGCCCGGCTAGTTTTTTTGTATTTTTAGTAGAGACGGGGTTTCACCGTATTGGCCAGGATGGTCTCGATCTCCTGACCTCGTGATCCGTCCGCCTTGGCCTCCCAAAGTGCTGGGATTACAGGCGTGAGCCACCGAGCCTGGCCCTTTTGTTTTTTTTGTTTTGTTTTGTTTTTGTTTTTTTTTTAGTAGAGATGGGGTTTTACCGTGTTAGCCAGGATGGTCTAGATCTCCTGACCTTGTGATCCGCCCACTTTGGCCTCCCAAATAACTTTGAATTATTAAACCAAAACAGGCCTGATAGCAGGCCTGATAGAAATGATACTGGTCTGGATTGAGTAAATAGATTATATTTTATAATATTACTGCACTAAGCCTCACAAGAAATTATATATGAAGCCAGGATACTTTGTATTCTTTTTTTTTTTTTTTTTTTTTTTTGTAAAATGGTATCGGATTCTCTGAAACCTCTTTGGTATTTGGAATATTGTAATGGAGCTCTTCAGTGACTTTAATCAGCCCAAACTAGAATTCTAATGACTTTTGACTCTTCGAATATGTACTTTTTTTAGTTATGAAATAAAAATCTTAAAGTTTCCTGGTTAAACATTTAAAACCACAAAGTTTGGTCGTCTGCCACCCCTATACAACACAGATGACTTTGCCCAAGTATTGATAAATCTTTGAGTGAATGGGTTACCCACTAGCAGAGACCAAAGGACAATGCTATCTTGTAAGCAACGACAGTAGGCTTGTTAAAGAAAACTTATGTTTTTGTTGGTTTCACAGGAAATTGAATACTTGACAGTTCTAACAATAATAGACAAAAGAGCTCTTTTTTCCCCCCCTAATCAAAGAGAGACTTCTTAACTCAAATGGAAGTGTATAGGTGCTTTTCTGTAACAGGCAGCTTCCTGCCATCTGATGATAAAATGATCAAAACACTGGCCTGTACTCGTAGCTGACTTTCTGTCTCAGACCAGCAAAAATCTTGGCTGGTCTCTAGTGCATTGCTACTGTCAACTCTTCTATGTTTGTGATACGAGGTTTTCTATGCTTCCCACTTCTACTTTCTGCATATACCAACCCTCAGAATATTTCTCCCTCTGTCATGTAACTGTTTAAAATCTTGAGGGCTTCTATAATGGAAGCTAGTGGAAACAAGACATTTGAAGTACAAATTTCATACATCAAAGAATTTTAAAGATTTAGATTCATAAGCTTATGAAATCTTATTTTTAAACTACTTTACATGTTTTAATATGTAAATTATAAAAGCAAATATTTCAATATTTTTATTTGTTAATGTAAGTATATAGTTTCTTAGAATTGAAATTGTTGCAATTCTAGTAAATGCTATCTGTTTTTTTTTGTTTTGTTAAGGTACCAGTATTTTTTGCAAATTAAACAAGACATTCTTACTGGAAGGTGGGCTCTTTAAATTTCTTACAAATTTTTTGTAATGGACTTTAAAAATACTTTTAAAATCTGTATTAAGTAATTCATGGTCATTGCAAATAAATTATTTAAGAAGGTTACATGTAGTGTGAATTCTTTTCATCAGATAAGTTTATTTCTTAATAGTTAAATCACATGAAACTTCAAGTGTGATTGTTTAACAAATTATAGTACTTTTGAAATTACTATGTTTAACCTTCGGTTATGTATTTTTGTTTTGTTTTATTAGATTACCCTGTCCTTCTAATACTGCTGCCCTTTTAGCTTCATTTGCTGTTCAGTGTAAGTATCAGCCCATTTTTAGGTCAAATAGCATATAACTTTGTGGTTTGTATTGCTAGTACATTGGCTTTAATGTGGGAGTTCTGTAGATGTGTTACTATATAGAAAATAGTGACTGCAGTGGAAATGTAATTAAATCTCCAGTTAGTTAGCAATTACTATGATTTTTGAAAAAAAAAATTTCCTCTGAAATTGAGACCTATAAGAATGTTAAATGGATTGCTGTAGCTTGCTGAAGTGGTTGTATTAGAAACATAAGTATTTTACATCCAGAAATAGAATTAATGACATCACTGATTTGACTATAATAATTTAAATATTTGTTTATTAAAATATGAATATTTTCCTTTCATTATTAGCTGAACTTGGAGACTGCGATCAGTCAGAGAACTTGTCAGGCTACCTCTCAGATTATTCTTTCATTCCTAATCAACCTCAAGATTTTGAAAAAGAAATTGCAAAATTACATCAGCAACACATGTAAGAGTTTTTTGGTTTTTTATTTGATAAACTTCTTAATAGCATTCTTTCTAGAGAAATGTTTGAAATTACTTCTAATTTGATGACTGTATTTAATATAGAACAATTAATGTTACCTAAAATAATATTATTTTAAAGAAATATAGGTGATCTGTGCTAAAAAATGATTTCATAGACTATATGAGGCTCATTTTCATTTCTGTTAAGAGCCATTAAGCTATGTGTAAACAGACATTTATTTGCTATTGTGTAGTAGTCTAAGTAATTTTGGAATATAAATAGTATAGTCACAATGTAGAGATCCGTCTGCTTAGTAATTCTTTCTCAGTTTTTAGGTATAAAGGACTTGATTCTCCTTGGTAATGAGCCAAGAGGGGAAAAGGAACTCTATATAATGCTAAATTAATTTTAAAAAATATTTCTTTAAAACAGTACAGATTGAACATCCTTAACCCAAGTTTGAAATTCAGAGAGCTCTAAAATTTGAAACTTTTTGAGCACAGACATTACACCACAAGTGGAAAATTCTGTACCTGATCTCATATAATGAGTTTCAGTCAAAATGTGGTCAAAACTTTGTTTCATACACGGAATTATTTTAAATATGATATAATATTACCTTCAGGCTATGTGTATAAATTGTATATGAAACATAAATTTCATGTTTAGACTTGGTTTCTATCCCAAGATACTGCATTATGTATATGTAAATATTTCAAACTTGAAAAAATCTGAAATCTGAAACACATGATCCCAAGCATTTCAGAGAAGGGATACTTAACCTTATCAATATTCATTCATTAACAATATTCATTCAACTTTGATTCTTTTGTGTGAGTATAATTTTCTATATTTTTTCAAAAGAGATTTGTTGCCTTGAATAGAAAGTAATATTGTTTATTAGTTCAGAATTCAGTTGTGCTTCAATACAGGATTCTGAATACTCAGGGAAAAACTCAGGCAGTGTTGCATATTGGTAAGAGTCTGAACTAGAGAGCCAGACCGCCTGGTTTGAAATTCTGTAAGATTAGTTACTATCTTATAACCTTGGCCAGACTGCTTTATGCCTCTTCTTCTCTGTTTCCTTATGTAAACTGGGGATAGTAAAAGTATCTATCCATCTCTGGAGTTATTGTAGGTCTTAAATGAGTTGATATACATGAGGTTCTCATAACCATACATAGCACATTGTACACACTGAAGAAATGTTAGCTGTTACTATTATTCAGAAAACTTACTTTCTTTTGCTAATAACTCATGTGTCTAAAACAGAATAACAAACAATGGCCCATTGCCTATTTTTTTTTTTTTTTTTTTTGAGATGGAGTCTCGCTCTGTCGCCCAGGCTGGAGTGCAGTGGCACGATCTCAGCTCACTGCAATCTCCGCCTCCCGGGTTAATGCCGTTCTCCTGCCTCAGCCTCCCAAGTAGCTGGGACTACAGGCGCCCACTACCACGCCCAGCTAATTGTTTGTATTTTTAGTAGAGATGGGGTTTCACCGTATTAGCCAGGATGGTCTCCATCTCCTGACCTCATGATCCGCCTGCCTCGGCCTCCCAAAGTGCTGGGATTACAGGCATGAGCCACCGTACCCGGCCCCCATTGCCTATTTTTATATGGCCCACAGACTAAGATTGTTATATAGATTTTAAATGGTTGCAGAAAGTCAAAAGAAGAATAGCATTTTGTGGCATGTGAAATTTCATAAAATTCAGTATTCATGAATAAACACTTACTGGAACACAGATGCCCTCATTCATTTATATGTTGTCTGGCTGTTTTCGCACAATGGCCAAGCTAAATAGTTGCCACAGAGACCGTATGTCCTAAAAGCCTACAATATCTACTATCCAGCCCTTTGCAATAAAAGGTTTGCTGATTCCTGATCTAAAATAGACTAAGAGTTTTTAATAGACTGCCTAATGTGGTGAGGGGGCTATTTTAGTCTAAGTAAATTCCATTCATAGTGAAAGTTATACATACAGCATATCAGAATCAAGAGTTTGAAGATAAGCCAGATTTTTTAAATTTACCAATAATAAAAAGACTCTTAAGGAAAAGCTTATTGATTATATATTTCTGTTGATTATGTATTTCTGTTTGGTTTAAGTACATGATTTATCAGATCTTTAAATGAAGAAAAATAGAATTATCCACTTTAACTGGAGGGAGTATATATTTAATTTTATAGAAATTTGAAATGTGCTGCTTGTTTTGTGTATTAGCGGGCTGTTGGCTCCCTTTTCTAGTAACATTAGTGAATAGAAAGTTTGTATCTTTGTTTTTGTAATTTGCTGCTTTTGCTATGCTGTAGTCTGATAATAACAGATAATAACTAAGGTTGTTAAAACTATATGTGAAATAGGAGTAAATCTATTTTTAAAGGCCTTATATATAGAGCAGTGGTTCTTCAACTTGTGTTTATAAGAATCACTTGGGATTCTTTTTAAATATAAACAGTTTTGACCTCATCTTTCTAAATCAGACTCTACAGAATAGTCTTCTTAAACCATCTGTGATGAAAGATGGTTTCTTCCCTCCAGCTGTCATTATTGTATTATTTATGTTTTGTAAAATATAATAAAAATTAATTACTAGAAAAGTAAAGTGGAGAAAGCAAACAAAGATGTAAAAAATACAAGTCCTCGTTTGTTTGTTTTTTTGTTTTGTTTTTTACTGTTAGATTTAACAGATATTACCCTGCCAGATTGCTATACAAGCCTCCAACACTCAGGTTCCATCCTGTGAATCAACCTCTGACTGTGCACCACACTCTGAGAAGCACTGCCCTGGAGGTTGGCTTAGAATCTGCAAGTTTAAGAGATACCCTGTGTGGTTTAAATGCAGATATTGTGTATGAACGAAATATTGAGAAATACTGCTTTTAAGTTATATCTAAAAATGAGGGGCTTTGTTATAGTCATCCATATAAATAGTAAGGAGCTTTAAAAACTTGGTGTATATTTGTATTTCTAGAAAATAAGAAAGTATTCTGGAAAATAATAATTTGGGTTACTGAAAATGTGCCCTCCAGGTAAGTTAGAGGAGTAGTCCTGCATGGTGTTTTGTAGATTTAAGACTGCTCAGTTTTTTCAGATAAATAGCCTTTTTCTAATTTAGCCGTATTTGATTGATTGATTGATCCAATTTTTAACTTGATGTCTTTATAGAGGCTTATCTCCTGCAGAAGCAGAATTTAATTACCTAAACACAGCACGTACCTTAGAACTCTATGGAGTTGAATTCCACTATGCAAGGGTAAGTGAAGAAAACTTACTTCGATGTTGTTGAGTTAGGCTCCGTTACTCAGTATAACATTTTTTAAGATTAGATAACAAATGGAATAAGTTATGATTGCTGCTGACATAGCTGCACTGAAAATTTCCTCTGAATTTAAGTATTTTCACAATAACTTAAGATTCAGTTCCTGAATGCGAAGGATGGTTAATGTGGATTCTTCTTGTTATTGTTCTTCAAGATAGTGTTTTATATGTAAAGATAATTTTTACAGACCATAAGATATAGTACCTTTAGAATATTTATTTTAAAATATAATTGTTAAGCTATAGGAAAAGTGGCTTTTGTATACTTTTATAATAATGATCATTAAAATATTCTCACATCACTGAGGCCTGTATTAATGCACTTACTTCATTTAATATCTCTATTATGAGTTTTATTTATAAAGCACAACATGGAGCATATTAACATATTTTTATCTCCCCGCCATCTCTGTATTGAAGTGGAATTTATAGTCACTGGCTTTTTCTGTGTTACACTGTATAACTTCTTTTCGCTTGTGTCAAACATTGCTGCCTTTGAAAAACTGGTAACCTCCTGGCGTAAGCATATTTATGAGTGTCTATCCCGTATTTGTGTGTTTCCTCATGTTTTTCTTGAGTTCTTTATCAAAAGTACTTGGAGTACAGCTATTCTGTACTCAGTGAAAAGTGGAATTATAATCATCAGTTGAGTTGCTGATAGTGTTTATCTTCTCTTGGGAATAAATAGTTGAGCCTAAAAAGAATATCAGCCTGAAAGGGAATTCAGAGACAATATTTTTCTTAGATAATTATTTTCAATCATTTTAATATGCAGACACAGGTACACAGATAGTTGTTTAAGTACTCGAAGTTCTACTTCATGTAATGGTTTTATCCTTTAGGACCTTTCCTGACCATATTCTGGGAGAGGAACATCAGTTCTTATGTTTCACAAAGCTTATGTCAATCTTTCCTTTAAAAGACCAGATGAGTTGCTTTCCTCAAATGATTTTATCTTGCAATTCTGAGTTTTACTTGGAAATCTTTTTGTCTGATTCCATTTAAAATGTGTCTCTTAGAAACTTTCAGCTTTCTTTTTTTTTCCCCCTTCAACTTTTATTTTAAGTTCAACTTTATGCTTTCTTTAAAATATGCCCCTTTACCGTCCTTCCTTATTTAGGGCCTATATCTTTTGAACATGATTCTTAAAAATGTAATGTACTGGTCAGTATTTGTGTCACTAGTTTTTTTTTTTTAATAATAAAGTTTAAAACAGATGGAACTTTAAATATGTGAATTAAACCATGGTTAAAAATAAAAAGGGGCTGGGCATAATGTGTCGTGCCTATAATCCCAACACCTTGGGACAGCAAGGCAGGAGGATTGCGTGAGCCCAGGTGTTCAAGACCAGCCTGGGAAACATAATGAGATCTCAGCTCTACACATTTAAAAAATAAGCTAGGCATAGTGGTGCATGCCTGAAGTCGCAGCTACTCAAGAGTTGAGGCAGGAGGATCAGCTGAGCCGAGGAGTCTAAGCCTTCTGTAAGCTACGATCATGTGACTTCACTCCAGCCTGAGTGACAGCAAGATCCTGTCCTTTCTTGTTGTATTATTATAGTTTTGGGTGTTACATTTATGTCTGCAATTGTCTTGAGTTGATTTTTGCATGTGGTAAGAGCTAGGCGTCCAGCTTCCTTCTTCGTATGTGGCTATCCAATTTTCTCAGAACCATTTATTGAAGAGGATGTCCTGGCCGGGCGCGGTGGCTCAAGCCTGTAATCCCAGCACTTTGGGAGGAGGCCCCGAGGCGGTGCGGATCACGACGGGTTCAGGGAGATCGCAGACCATCCTGGCGTAACATGGTGCAAACCCCGGTCTCTACTAAAAAAATACAAAAAAAAAAAACTACGCCGGGCGAGTGGCGGCGCGCTGTAGCTCCCAGCTACTCGGGAGGCTGACGGCCCCAGGAGAATGGGGCGTAAACCCGGGAGGCGGCAGCTGAGCTGAGAATCTGGCCACCTGCACTCCAGCCTGGGTGGGACAGAGCGAGGGACTCCTTCTCAAAAAAAAAAAAAAAAAAAAAAACGAAGAGGATGTCCTTTCCCCAGTGTAAGTTCTTGTTGACTTTGTTGAAGATCAGTTAGCTGTAAATATTTGGCTTTGTTTCTGGGTTCTCTAGTCTGTCCTATTGGTCTTTGTGTATGTTTTTACATCAGTACCATGCAGTTTTGGTTACTGTAGCCTTGTAACACATTTTGACATCAGGTAATTTGATGCTTTGTTCTTTTTGCTCTGGATTGCTTTGGTCATTTGGGCTCTTTTTTTTTGGTTCTATATGAATTTTAAGATTTTTTTCTAATTCTATGAAGAACAGTGTTGGTATTTTGATAGGGATTGCACTGGATCTGTAGAGTGCTTTGGCAATATGGTCATTTTAACAATATTAGTTCTTCAGATCCAAGGGCATGGGATTTTTTTGTTTGTGTCATCTTAAATTTTTCATCAGTGTTTTTGTAGTTTTCCTTGTAGAGATCATTCACCTTCTTGGTTAAATTTATTCCTAGGTATTTTTTGTAGCTATTGTAAATGGGATTGCCTTCTTGATTTCTTTCTCAACTAGATCATTATTGATGTGTAGAAGTGCTGCTGGTTTTATGTGTTGATTTTACTGAATTTATTTATGAAATCTAAGCATTTTGGTGGAGTCTTTAGGTTTTTTTAGATACAAGATCATATCATCAGCAAAAAGAGGTCATTTGACTTCCTCTTTCCCAATTTGGATACCTTTTCCTTCTTTCTCTTGCCTGAGTGCTCTGGCTAGGACTTCCAGTAGTATGTGGAATAAGAGTGTGAAAGTGGGCATCCTTGTCTTTTCTAGTTCTTAGGGGAACAGTTTCAACTTTTCTGTATTCAGTATGATGTTGATTTTGGGTTTGTCGTATATGGCTTTTATTATTTTGAGGTATGTTCCTTCTGTGCGTTTGTTGAGATGTTGAAGTTTTTCAAATGCTTTTACAATGTCTTTTGAGATGGTCATATGGTTTTTATTCTTCATTATCTTCTTGTGATATATCATGTTTACTAATTTGTGTGTGTTGAATCATCCTTACATTCCTGATATAATGTGTCGTATCTGATTGTGGTGTGTTATCTTTCTAACATGCTGTTGGATTTGGTTTGCTAGTACTTTGTTGAAGATGTTGGTGTCTTTGTTCATCAGGGATATTGGCCTGTAGTTTTCTTTTTTCTAGTTTTTGCATCCTTGCCTGGTTTTAGTCTGATACTAATGCTGACCTTATAGAATGAGTTAGGAGAATTCCCTCCTCTTCAATTTTTTTTGGAATAGTTTCAGGGATGTTATTACTTCTTTGTGTGTTTGGTAAAATTCAACTTGGAATCCATTTGTTCCTGGGCATTTCTGTGTTAGGAGACTTTCATTACTGATTTCAATCTCACTACACATTATTGGTCTCTTCAGGTTTTCTATTTCTTCTTGATTCAGTCTTGGTAGGTTATATGTTTCCACGAATTCATTTCCTCTAGGTTTCCCAGCTTGTAGTTGTTCATGATAGTCTCTGATGATCTTTTCTATTTCTGTAGTATCAGTTGCAATGTCTCCTTTTCATTTCTGATTTTACTTATTTGGATATTCTGCCTTCTTGGTTAGTCTAGCAGTTTATTAATTTTGTTTGTCTTTTTGAAGAACCAACTTTTTGTTTCATTTATCCTTCATATTTTTTATGGTCACTATTTCATTTATTTCTGCTCTGATCTTTGTTATTTCTGTTCTACTAATTTTAGGTTTGTTTTGTTCTTGCTATTCCAGGTTTTTGAGATGCATTGTTAGACTGTTAACTTGTAGTCTTTCTCCTTTTCTTGTGTAGGCATTTATTGCTGTAAACTTCCCTCTTATCAGTGCCTTTGGTGTATCCCACAGGTTTTGGTATGTTGTATTTCCATTTTCATTTGTTTCAAAGAATTTTTTTATTTCCATCTTAATTTCTTAATTGACCCAATGGTCGTTTAGAAGCATGTTGTTTAACTGATTTGTTGAGACTTGTTTTGTGACCAAACATATGGCCTATCTTGGAAGATGTTCCATGTGCTTATGAAAATAATGCATATTCTGCATTGTTCAGTAGAATATTCTCTAAGTGTCTGGTCCATTTGATCTAATGTTAAGTTTAAGTCCAGTGTTTCTTTATTTTCTTTCTAGATCTGTCTCATGCTGAGAGTGAGGTGTGAGTCCCCCACTATTATTGTATTACAGTCTATATCTCTCTTTAGATCTAGTAGTATTTGTTTTATGAATCTGGGTACTCCAATGTTTGGTGCGTATATATTTGGACTAGTTATGTCCTCTTAACTGGGTTGATCTCTTTATCATTATATAATGACCTTCTTTGTCTTTTTTTTTTTTTTAACTGTTCTTGAATTAATTAAAATCTGTTTTATCTGATATAAGTTTGGGTACTCGTAACTTTCGGTTTTCGTTTGTGTGGAGAATTTTTTTCCATCCCTCTATTTTCAGTCTATATGTGTTTTTAATGAAAACTGAGTTTCTTTTAAGCAACATATAGTTGAATTATGTATTTTAATCCATTCAGCCATTTTGTATCTTTTAAGAGGAGAATTTCATCTATTTACATTCAAAGTTGTTGGTATATGAGGTTTTGTTCTTTTCATATGGTTGTTTTCTAGTTATTATATGTATTCTGTGTTTCTTTCTTTTTCTCTTATAGTTTATTGTTTTGATGGGTTTCTGTAGTGATACTGTTTGAGTCCTTTCTCTTCCTCCTTTGTATTTCTTTACCCATTAAGTTTTATACTTTTGTATATTTTCATGATGGTAAATGTCATCATTTCACTTCCAAGTTTAGGACTCCCTTGAGCATATCTTGTAGAACCGATCTAGTGGTATAGAATTCCCACAGGATTTGTTTGTCCGTGAATGATTTCATTTCCCTTTCATTTATAAGTGATAATTTTGATAGATATTGTATTCTTGAGTGGCAGGTTTTTTCTTTCAGCACTTTCAATATATCATTCCATTGTCTTCTGGCCTGTAAAGTTTCTGCTGAGAAATTCACTGTTAGACTGGTGGGGTTTTCTTTGTAGGTGATGAGACACTTTTGCTACTTTTAGGATTTGCTCCTGAAGTTTGACTTTAGACAGTCTGATTATAATGGTGCCATGGAGAACACCTCTTTACGTTATATCTGCTTGGAGATCATTGAGCTTCCTGTATCTGAATGTCTAATCCTTTCTTTGTTTCTTTGCCCTTGGGGATACAAATAATATGTAAATTTGGTCACCTTATCTTGCCTCAAATTTCAGGAAGGTTTTGCTCATTCTTTTTTCATCTCTTTTCTTTATTTTTGTTTGACTGGATTATTCTGAAAGACTTGTCTTCAAGTTCCAAGTTTCATTCTTTGGACTGATGTAGTCTGTTGTTGAAGTTTTCAAATGTATTTTGAATTTTTTTTCAGTGAATTCTCCAGTTTCAGATTTTTTTTTTTTTTTTTTGGGGGGGGCGGGGGGGACAGAGTCTTGCTCTGTTGCCCAGCTTGGAATGCAGTGGTGTGATCTCAGCTCACTGCTACCTCCACCTCCCAGATTCAAGCGATTCTCATGCCTCAGCCTCCCGAGTAGCTGGAATTACTGGCACACGCTACCATGCCTGGTTAATTTTGTATTTTTAGTAGAGAGGGGGTTTCACCACGTTGGACAGGCTGGTCTCCAACTCCTGACCTCAGGTGATCCACCCACCTTGGCCTCTCAAAGAGCTGGGATTACAAGCATGAACCAGCTTCAGAATTTTTATTAGGTTCTTTAAAAAAATATCTCTTTGGTAAATTTCTCATTCATACCCTGAATAGCTTTCCTGACTTATTTGTATTGTTTTTCAGAATTCTCTTGTGTCTCACTGAGCTTTAAAGTTAACAATTTGAATTACTTATTTCATGCTGGGATTTTGAAATTTTCTTTTTGATTAAGATCTGTTGCTGGAGAATTATTGTATTCCTTTGGAGATACTGTATTTTCTTGCTATTTCATGTTCCCTATGTGCTTACATTGTATCTGTGCATCTGATGCAATAGTTGCTGCTTCTTATATTTGAATTTGCTTTTGTAGGGGAGGACTTTTTCCTGAAAATTTATCTATGGTTTGGGTTGAGTAGGGTCCATAGACTTCGATTCTGGCTGCATGCAGTAATATGGTCTCATTTATAGACATCGTATATATAGTAGTGAGTAAAGTAGATAAAATTCAACCCTCCCAAAGCTTGCATTCTGGGGAGCAAGAAACAAAACTCTAAATGAACAATTATGGGTATATCAGAGTATGTACTGTTTGATTCCATTGAGGTTCAGTAACTGGCAAAATACCAATCTTTATTGATAGAAGTCAGAATAGCGGTCAATTCTGAAGGAATGTTTATTAACTGGGAGACTCATGAGGGAGCTTTCTGGGTTTTTCAAAATGTTCTATATATTAGTTTGTGATGGTTATGTTGGAGTGTAAATAAGAACATGTATGTATGTGTGTAAAATTTTGAGTTGTACATTTAAGAATTGTGCATTTTACTATGTAGTACTTCGGTTCTTTTAAAAAATTAAGTAGGTAATATGTCAGATATTGATAGATGCTATGAAGAAAAGTTAAGCTGAGAATGGGGAATTAAACAAATGAGGTATCAGGGAAGGTCTCACTGAGAAGGTAAACAGATCTGAAAGAGCCATGTAAACATCTGGGAGGATATTATTCTAAGCAGAGGAAAGAGCAGTGAAATAGTATATATAGCAGTTCAAATAATAGCTAAGAGTTGAGTATGGCTTGTGTAGTGCGAGCAAGGAGAGGAGAGTATTAGGAGACGAGATCTAAGCAGACAAGAACTTTATAAGCCTTTTTTTTCTTTCTTTCTTTCTTTTGAGGCAGAGTCTTGCTCTGTCATCCAGGTTGCAGTGCATTGGTGCCATCTCAGCTCACTGCAGCCTTGGTCTCTCGGGCTCAAGTGACCCACCCACCTCAGCCTTCCACGTAGCTGGGACCACAGGCACGTGTCACCATGCTGGCTGAATTTTTTTTTTTTTAAGTGGAGATGGAATCTTGCTATGTTGCTCAGGCTGGTCTCAAACTTCTCAGCTCAAGCAATCTTACCTGCCTTGGCCTCCCAAAGTGCTGGGACTGCAGACATGAGCCACCACATCTTTATAAAACATTTTAAGGACTTTGGCTTTTAATTATAATCAAAACCATTAGAGAGTTTTGAAGCAATAAAAGACTTGTTGTGATTTACGTTTTTAAAATATAACAATGACTTTTGTTTTGAGAGTACACTGTAAGATACTAAGGGAAGACACTGTTATAGTGATCCTGGTGAAAGGTAATAGTTCCTATAGTATTGGGGTGGTGGACAGCAATCAGATTTTGAATATATTTTGAATATGGAAGTGACAGCTTTTACTGATGTGTACTGGCTATGGGTGTGAGGAAAAAAAGGATTTGATAATTATTTCAAAGCTTTTGGCCTGAACTTTTACTAAGTTGGGAAAGACCTGGGAGAAGCAGATTTAGTAGGAGTGTAAGTCAAGAATTTATCTTGGGATATATTAAATTTGAAGAGACGTAAATCCTCATGAAAGAGGGCTAGGCATTTCAATTTATGGACCTGGAGGTGAGAGGAAAAGTCTGGACTAGAAATAATACATTTGGGAATTGTTAGCTTATAGTTAATAGTTAAAATCATGAGATGAGAGCACTGAGGGAGTAAATTTAGTAGGTATTGAAGAGAATAGGTCCTCAAAGTTGGAACACTTCAATGTTTAGAATTTGAAGAGATGAAGAAGAACCAGGAAAGGAGACCAAGAAGGAGCAGCCATTCAGAAAGGAGAGCCTTTCTTTCTATCAAAGACACAAATATGTGTCTCTGAAGCCAAGTAAATCAGGAGCAGTCAGCTTTGTTGGATGATGCTGTTAGGTCAAATAAAATAAGGACAGAGAACTGGATTAGAAAAGTGGACATCACTGGTGACTTTTCAGGAGCAGTTTTGGAGGTGCAGTGATGGCCAAAGAGTGATGAGAGAATCCCCAAAAAAAAAACTGAGAACAGTAATTTTGAGGGCTTTTGCTCCACAGGACACAGATAATAATAACAGGAAACACCTATATAGCATTTACTACGTCCCAGCCATCCTTCTTAGGGCTTTATATGTATTAATCCAATTTGATCCTTACAACAGCCTTGTGAGACAGGAGTATTATTATCTCCACTTTACCGATGAGGGAAATGAGACACGGAAAAGTTAAGTAACATGGCCATATAATCCCTATTTCTGTATTAAGAGCCAGTTTATAACTTCTTTCCAAAACCTCATTTTTAACCTGAATGTATTTGGAGACTTTTTGACAGATCCATTAAAATGATCAAATAATTTACAAATGTAATCTCTTGGCACAGAGAAAGGAACTCTTTTCTCAGATTGGAGCTATACATATGACTTTAGCCATATCACTCTACTGTAATCAAATCACATAGTGGTTTTCCACAATTCTGATGTGTGCTTTCACTCATTGTGACATAGCATCATTTTATTTTTAGTCAGCCATCTTTCTGTATCAGGCATCTTTGTGAAAGCATAAATAGGTCACTAATTGTTTTCATTTTCACTGAATAATTTGTTTGCATTCTCATACTCCATTAGGCCTATGTAAAGCATACAAACATTTTTTTCATCATTAATGAATGTATAAGCCTTTATGTCTAACTATATTAAAAATAGGCATGAAAATTTTGAACAAATGATATATTGGAAAAGAACATAACTGCTACAGGATAAAGGAAAATAATTTCAACATATGTTACAGAGAATTTTTTAATATTCATGTTTTATAAAGAGTTCCCCAAAGGAATAATTTTTTTAAACTTCTGAGTAGAAACATATGGCATACAAATATAATAAACATTTCACAGGAGAAATATAGGTGACCAATATTATGTACTTGTCACTAATAATGAAAACCAGGAGATACCAATTTTATCGGATTAGCAAAAGTTCAAAGGTTTAAAAATATCCATTTTTTTGTCTGAGTATGGTAAAGTGGACACTCTAATACATTGTTGAAATATAAATTTGTACAAATCTTTTGGGGGGCAGATATTAATATGAATATAATCTTTGCTCACTTCTATTACCGAAACTCCATTCTTTAAAATATTTATAGATGTGTTAGAAAAAGTTGTGTAAAGATATAGGAAAACATACACCAAAGTGTTAGTAGTGGTTATCTCTGGGAATGAGGGAGGGAGGCAGGGAAGGTGACAGGGGAAGTCTTTGACTTCTTATTTGATATTTGCAATTGTTATATATTGTTTTGAAATTGTTTTATAATTAAAAGTAATTAAGAAAATTAACAGCTGTCTCCACCACTTAAAATTAATGTTGTTCTTATGTACATCATAATATTGAGTGGGTTTGGGTTATTGTACTATTAACATGTGATAATAGAGAGGTCAGAATATTTAAGTACCCTAGGTAATTAGTTTGTGTATAGTATAGTAGTCTCCAAAGAAAGGAGGGGATGTTGGGAGGCGGAGGTGGGTGGATCACCTGAGGTCAGGAGTTTGAGACCAACCTGGCCAACATGGCGAAACCCCATCTCTAAAAGTACAAAAAGTAGCCGGGGGTGGTGGTGGGCACCTGTAATCCCAGCTACTCAGGAGGCTGAGGCAGGAGAATTGCTTGAACCTGGGAGCGGAGGTTACAGTGAGCCGAGATCGCACCACTGCACTGCAGGCTGGGCGACAAGAGCGAGACTCTGTCTCAAGAAATAAAGGAGGGGATGGCAGTCTATACATCACAAGAGAAAGTGAAATGAACAATTAGGGTATGTGCAGAACATGTTAGAACATCTATTCATATTCAGTTTAAATATCATTTTTTCCTGCTCTTTTTAAACATACGGTTGTAAAATAAAACACAGATAGGTATGTATATCTTACTGAATTACTGTAAGGCAGACATCCTTGTAACTACCACCCAGTTCAAGTGGTAGAATGTTGCCAGCTACTCTGGAAACCTTTTCCCAATAAGAGCTCCTTCCTACATAGTATTTTTTTTTTTTTGAGACGGAGTCTCGCTCTGTCGCCCGGGCTGGAGTGCAGTGGCCGGATCTCAGCTCACTGCAAGCTCCGCCTCCCGGGTTGACGCCATTCTCCTGCCTCAGCCTCCCGAGTAGCTGGGACTACAGGCGCCCGCCACCTCGCCCGGCTAGTTTTTTGTATTTTTTAGTAGAGACGGGGTTTCACGGTGTTAGCCAGGATGGTCTCGATCTCCTGACCTCGTGATCCGCCCGTCTCGGCCTCCCAAAGTGCTGGGATTACAGGCTTGAGCCACCGCGCCCGGCCCATAGTATTTTTTTTTAAATAATTTTTATTATCCAAGTGTGCCTTGCTAGAAACTGTAGCTTGATCTTGCTGTTTGGTGTATTTTGTTTGACTCACGGTAACTAAGACCTCTCTTTTTAATCTACAGGTTGTTGCTTCTTCTCTTGTGCTTAGAATTTACCTGTAAAGCACTGGATTATTTTACCTGTAGTTTCTTACAGTCTGGATTTTACTTGATCACATATTCATAATATAATTCAACATGATTTGCTGTCCTCTCTATCTCCTGCAGATTGGCAGCTTGATCTAGCAGCATGTTCAGATTCAAGATTAATCTCTGTTACGTTCTTTTTTCAGGCAGTGCATAATGCCTGGGTTTTGCTCTTATTCTGTGCTAGCAGCCATTTATGCTGGATGCCTAGATCCATTAATTTATTGGAAGCTGCAAAATGGAGATATCCTAATATATTTTTGTTTTTTATTTGCTGGAATGATTTTATAAGGGGTCCTTTTCTTTCTTTTACTGTTCAGTTACCCAGTGGTATAGTTCATATAGACAATGCATGGAAAAGAATGTTTGATTCTTTCCTTTATTTACCTGGTTTTCAAGGTAATGAATATGAAGCGGTAGATTAGATATTACTGATAAGATTTAATACAGTATAGTTATTCTCCTTATTGAAGCTCAAATTAGCCCATCTTTGGTCACCAGTGGAGGTGGTCTTCTTTTGGCTCATAAGTCTTTTTTTTTTTTTTTTTTTTTGAAACAGGTTCTTACTCTGTCACCCAGGCTGAAGTATAGTGGGGCAATGTCGGCTCACTGCAACCTCCGCCTCCTGGGTTCAAGTGATTCTCCCACCTCAGCCTCTTAAATAGCTACAGGTGCACACGACCACACCCAGCTAATTTTTGTTTTTGTTTGTTTGTTTGTTTTTGATAGAGATGGAGTTTCACCATGTTGACCAGGCTGGTCTCAAAATCCTGACTTAAAGTGATCCGCCTGCCTCAGCCTCTCAAAGTGCTGGGATTACAGGCATGAGCCACCGCACCCAGCCTCCTAAGTCCTTTTGACATGATCTTGGTCTAGTCTTTGATAGCTTTTATGCTATCTAGTATTTTTAAGATGTTTTGCCACAGACATGAAATGAGCCATTTCTCCAAGAAGCCCTTTTAATGGAAAATGATATTTCAAAAATCTCAGTGTGGGTACTAAGGATGGTTATTCCTACTGGGTTGGTCACTATTTCTAGGCTTTTTAAGTGAACAGAGTTGGGAATTTATACTAGTTTCTATATCTATATTGAGATACACAGAATGTTTTGGTACTTAGAGCTCAAGGAATTCTACAGTTCACATATCCTATAATTATTTATTTGCTTCATGCTATCCTGTAATTAAAAGTAGTACTTATAATTACCATATCAGTTATTACTAGAACAATGAAAATTTTTAACTTTTAAAATTTGTATCTCCCTTTTTCTTTTTTTCATAGTTGCTCTGAATTTACATTTTCAAATCATATAGCCACTGCATATTATAAATTCTCCCCTTTAATTATCATTTAATCTTAGTTCCAAAGGTAACTACATAGTTAAAGCTCATCACAAATCTTTATAATCTGATTTTATATCAAACATTCTCTAGTAATATGACTGGCTAAGTGTAAGCATAAAATTACCATCAGAAATCAAATAACGGGCCGGGCGCGGTGGCTCAAGCCTGTAATCCCAGCACTTTGGGAGGCCGAGACGGGCGGATCATGAGGTCAGGAGATCGAGACCATCCTGGCTAACACGGTGAAACCCCGTCTCTACTAAAAAATACAAAAAACTAGCCGGGTGACGAGGCGGGCGCCTGTAGTCCCAGCTACTTGGGAGGCTGAGACAGGAGAATGGCGTGAACCCGGGAGGCGGAGCTTGCAGTGAGCTGAGAGCCGGCCACTGTACTCCAGCCTGGGCAGCAGAGCAAGACTCCGTCTCAAAAAAAAAAAAGAAATCAAATAACGTATTTGAGAAGTAGGCTCTTTGGAGGAGTGTGAAATGATATAATTGTTCATTGATGTTCCAAGTACGATCCATGGAGTAAATTGTAGTTGGTCCATGAAGAGACACATACAGAAATTAAGTGTAAGATTTAGCTGCTTTTATAGCAGTCTGACATAAAGCATGTTAGTGTGATTTGCAAAAGCATCAGTAGCTGACAGATTGGAAACTTAAACAACAAAAACAGAAAACATAACTGGTCCTTTTCTACATGTAGTTGGAAAGACACTGTTATGAACAATATCAGCCCTTATCTCTACAATAATTAGGTCTTTCAGATATGCGGTTTAAGAAACAGATAAATATGAGAGAAATATGTAGATGTGGGCTAATAAAGTTTTTACTGAGAAGATGGATGTAATCTAGACTTTGGTTTGGTTTGGCTTGATTTGGCAGGAAGATACGAACAGAGATATGAGAACAGGTTTAACACGGAGTTGTGGGCACACAAAACACGTCATAAAAATCACCTAGCTAGAGTAGAAGATTTTTACCAGTTAGGAAGGAGAGATTAAATGGGAATGGTTGTATAAAGGCCTTGGATCCCAAGTTGAACAGCTAAGACATTTTCATACAGACAATAATAGGGAACCATTCATGCCGCAAAAGAGTACAAGGTACTTCTTTCTATGCCTAAGAATCCAATAAATAGTTCTAGTGAATAATTTATTTATTAAATGTATAGTATAGTATTAATAGGTGATATGAAGAAAAGCAAAATAAGATATTTTAAATTAAGATGATCAAAGTGTATTTTTCTAGACATTGGAATTAATAACATTTGTGTCCATGAAGGCTATCATACTTGGTCTCTCATTTATCTTACCCACCTCTAGGAATGCCTTGGGAACGACCACTTCAGTCTAGATATCTATAATTTGAAACTTGAGTTCCTACATATTTCTGAATATATTATTTTTTAAACTTGTTTTTCTACTATGATTGTATCTTGATTGGCTTCTCTGTTTATTGGGTTTGGTATTAGCTTTCCACAAACACTTGGTGATTTTTTGGTTCTGTACCCTCTTTTGTATTTGTGATTTCTGTTTCACTTGGTTGCGAATGCTATTTCTCTGTACTCTAGCCTGCCTTACGTGATGGTTAAGGTGCGAAGGAATACAAAGCCAGTTACAGTGTGCCTATAGTTTGCCTCTTTCAGTTTGGGATTCTCTATTCATCCCTTCTGAGGATTACGCTTAATTCTAAATTTTTGGACCTACTGTCCACAATTGCTGTTTTAGACAGGCTTCGCACTTTAATTTCCTATAGTTGAATCCAGTTGGAGTGGGATTGTGGGACTGTTAGGAGTTAATTATCACAGCTGCTCCCTACCTGATTATCCTGACAGTAATTTGCAGGCCCCTCTTAATTCTTTTATCTATGGTAACTGAACTCGTACCTGAAAATTGAAAATTTCGTTTCTGTTTTTACCTCCACATAGAGCAGTCTCTTTCCTACATAGTTTGGGCTGTGGTTTTATGAATTTTTTTTTTTTCTTCTCAGTAAATCTAGTCTTAGCACTTTATATCTTTAAGGATTCCTCAAGATGTCTGGTCCATTGATAACATATTAAATATTACAGATTCTTTTGCTTTGTGTATTTCTTCCCTAATGTATATCTTCTATAATGTTTTATGAGGTTGGGAGCAGATAGGCTAGTAGGAGTATATATTTACTCTTGCATCATTTAGGCTCAGTCTTACGTCTTGATCCAAACTTCTAATTGATGTCCTTTAAAACATGCTTTTTAATACTCTAATAATGGTGTACTGAAATAATGTTGATTATTGCAAGTCAAAAGCAGCCACGCAAACTAATATACACTGTTGCATTTGACCATTTATGTATTATCTTACCTAACAGATTAATAAGATTTTATTTCATTAGAAGTTATTGATACTATAAGGTATTTGTTCTAGGAAGACAATGTTAAAATCTAGTTTATATTTTATTTAGTAAGTTCTGTCTTCTGATTATATGAATGGTAGGTGGTAAAAGTGTGCCTTCTGTATTAGGTTACTTGTAGAATCTTTTAAATAAAGCAAAATGGTTTCAAGGTAAATTAGCATCTAAGAAACGTATTTTTATTCTACCCATTCTCTCATTAGTGTAGGTTAGCTATTCAAATTGGGTCATTTAGTATGCAAACTCTCACTCATTCTTCAAGGTACAATTCAAATGTTCTTCTCTGGGGTCTTCTAAACTCTCTAAGAATTGTTCTCTATTGTATACTCTCATGATGTTTCTAATGTATCATATTAGTTATAGGACTTCTCATATGTTGTAAATATCACTTTATTGGGTTCCCTTTCACCAAACTCTGAATTCCTACATGTTTTATTCATGTTTGTGATGTTAGCATCACAATTACTTAGTAAATGGATTGTAATAGTTTTAGGAATGGTAAAATGAATACTAAGTCATCATTCTACCAAAGACAGAGGTCTCTGATTTCTGAATTCTAGGTTCCTATTCCAAAGAGTCAGTTCTAGTCATAAATTGTGGGAAATCCTGAGATCCATTTTGCTTTAGATTAAAGAATTTTAGTAAGACATTTCAGTTTGGTTTAAAATTTGTTCTTTATTTTTATTTTGTAATAATTACCATTTGAGTTTCTAATTAGTATTCAGTTCTTTGCAACCTTTGAAAATGCCATGTTTAGTTTTAAAAAAAAGAATCCTATTTTTAAAATATATCTCTAACAAAGCCCATTAATTTAGATTTATCATGTTTTTATTCATTTTTTTGAAGGATCAGAGTAACAATGAAATTATGATTGGAGTGATGTCAGGAGGAATTCTGATTTATAAGAACAGGGTACGAATGAATACCTTTCCATGGTAAGAACATCCATTGATACTTTTATGTTTACCACTGTATTATCAAATATAATAATTTATATTAAAGACAGTGGCTGTTGAACTATTAATGTTGTCATTTTACTTGTAAGATAAATTTTATACTTTATCCCACTTGGTTAGAACCTACCGGAAGACACCAAAATAGTTTATTTCAAAATTACTTATTAAAACTTCTTACTTATGAATTTTTCTTGTATGGAATTTTTTAAAGATGATCAGAGTTTTCCAGTCTTTTAACAAAGATTTGCCCCAGGGCAAACTATTTTACCAGCATCTAACCAATGTGGGTTTTATCAGAGTTTAACCAAAGTGGTAGAATGGAAATACCCAATTTAGACCCCTCCTGCTTTCTTATCTCACCTAAGGAGGGGTTGACCTGAGAAGCACCCAAGATTGCAGCCAAGAGGCACAGACCACTAAACCACAAAGACCTAATTACAGGATGAAAGAATGATTCCTCCCTATCCCACACCTTACTGCCACGTCAACATGGCTCGTAAATAATAACAGGGAATCACAATTAAAATAACTGTAAGGCTCACATTATTTAGGAGTCCCTTAGGGAAACCCAAAGACAGCAGGGATGTGAAAAACAAAGATAGAGAAAATTATAACCTCTGACACCTACAGAGTGTTTACACAAACATTAAACATAGCCTTATGCCTTGCCAGGTCTACATAAAACTTCACACCAAAGGCATATTTATTTATTTCTTTTACCCAGTATATCATATCCAGCATTTAGCAAAAAAAAAAAAAGGCGGAAACACAGTTTGAAGAAACAAAGCAAGGATGAGAACCAGACCCAGATATGGAAGAAATTTTGGAAGTATTATACCAGAACTTTAAAATAACTGTAATTAATATACTAAGGGAAAAGTATATGGAAAAAGTGTATAATGTACAAGAACAGATGGAAATGTAAGCACAGAGATGGAAACCTTAGGAAACCTTTTGAGGAAGAATTAAACAGGAATGCTAGAAATCAAATGCATTGCAACAGAAATAAAGAATGCCTTTGGTCTTATCAGTAGATTATACATGAGAAAAAAATGAGTGATCTTGAAGATATGTCAATAGAAACTTCAAAAACTGAAAAGTGATGGGAAAAAGGAATTAAAGAACAGTATTTAAGACGTGATGGGAATAAAGAGAGAAAACAGAAGAAATAAATATCTGAAAAAATAATGGCTGATAGTTTTCCAAAATTCATGACAGCCACCGAATTGCAGATCCAGAACGTTCAGAGAACACCTAGCAGATTAAATAACCCAAAAATCCACACTTACACATATCATAGTCACGCTGCAGATAATCAGAAAATCTTTTAAAGAGCAAAACATAAAAAGCACATTTAACCCAGGGAACAAGATAAAAAATATGTTGTATTTCTCTTCAGAAACCATGTAAGCAAGAAGAAACGGGAGTGAAATATTTTGGTTAAAGTGTTGAAAGAAAAAAACCCACCAACCCAGAAGTCTATAGCAAAGTTATCCTTCAGAAGTTTAAGAGAAATAAAGATTTTCACACACACAAACAAAAATTGGTGGAGGCCAGGCGCGGTGGCTCAAGCCTGTAATCCCAGCACTTTGGGAGGCCGAGACGGGCGGATCACGAGGTCAGGAGATCGAGACCATCCTGGCTAACACCGTGAAACCCCGTCTCTACTAAAAAATACAAAAAACTAGCCGGGCGAGGTGGCGGGCGCCTGTAGTCCCAGCTACTCGGGAGGCTGAGGCAGGAGAATGGGATAAACCCTGGAGGCAGAGCTTGCAGTGAGCTGAGATCTGGCCACTGCACTCCAGCCTGGGCGACAGAGCAAGACTCCGTCTCAAAAAAAAAAAAAAAAAAATTGGTGGAATTTGTTGCCAGTAAACCTGCCTTGTGAAAAATGTTAAAAGAAGTTCTTCACAGAAAAAGAAAATAATATAAGACAGGAATCTGGATCTACAGAAAGAAAAGAAAGCAGGGAGGGAGCTTCAAAATGGCTGACTAGAGTCACAGAGGCACTGGTGTCTTCCACAGAGAGGACCAAATCAGCAAGTAGATAAACACACAATGAATAGAACATTTAAAAAAGAACAGAAGAATTCAGCAAGGAAGTGACAGGGAACCTCGGAGACACAGAAGGAGAGGGAAGCAAAGTAGCCTGCCTAGCCAGGATCACCTGAGAGCCAGGAGGAATTGCCCATTGCAGGGAAAAGGTAAGCAAGAAATCCTCAATAGTTCACATTTGCACCAAAGATTACTGCAGTCCTACTTACATGAGAGAGCCCCTTGGCCCTCATGGGCCGTGAGACTAGCATAGGGAGCTGCCTGAAGTCCACACCATGGCATTGTTTCAGAGAGGGAGTTTGCACTCCCTCTCCACACCCCCTAAAACCCAGGCAGTTGCAACACAGTGCCATTTTGAGAGCTCAGCCCGCATCAGAATACATCCTGCAGTGAGGCCCAGTAGCTCCTGCATTTCCACATCTCTCAGACCCCACTGACAACCCTCCGTGTCCACACAGAGGGCTGCAAAGTTGCAATACTAACTGCACCCAGGATGCAGCTTAGGTCCTCAAAACTGTATCTCTTACATTGTCATTCACCCTGGGAAATGGGCAGTGTGGTGTGCCAGGGAGGCTGTACCCGTTGTAAAGGGAGATGAAGCATGTGCTTACCACAGCCTCAGAGTTGCCTGCACGGGAACATTACCATTGACAGCAACTCATCGTCCAGCAGCAGGACCACTGTACAGCTGCACGTGCCTTCAGGGAGGCTAAGGACTGGCCTACCTGAGCACACCTTCCAGGGACATGGACATTTACATGCCCTGTCCACCGTCACTAGTGACAACATCAAGGGCCTGAACACAGGACCATCTCAGCTGTTGGCATCTGTATATGTCATTCAGGAACCTAGAGATTGACCTACCCCACTTACAACTGTGAGGGCCCTCACACAACATCCAAGGGCCTGACAATAGAAGTGCCTCGCCCTCAGCCACCATCTCCAGGCACTGTTGGGGTCTAGGCATTGGCTGGCCATACCTGCAGCTACTGACACACACACACACCTTTCAGGGGCTCAATAATGGACCTCCCTTGCCTGCCACTGGCACCTGTGGGCACTTCCCAGGGGCCCAGGGACTGACCCCTCCACCCTGCCTCTACCACTGCTGTCCCCCACATGCACAGCTCAGGACCCCAAGGGGTAGCCCACTGATACTATTGGTGCCATGCATACCACCTGGAGACCCAAGAACTGGCATGCCCAGCCTGCCATCACCACAGCTGGTGCCCCTGAACCAGCCTACCTGGCATTTCCATGCCCAGTACAGCTTCACCACAGCCTCTACACCCTAACCCACTGAGGAACTCACAGACACCTCTGACACTGATTAGAGCCAAATAAATAATGTGAAGACTATGCTACTTCACCCACCCAGAACCAAAGCCAGAGCACCCTATCCAATCCAGCCAACACTATAGGTACAACAGAAGAAAAAGTTTGTTCCTATCACAGCCAATTCATAAAATTGGAAGAAGCACCTGTTACACCAGATGTGCAGATACCAACGTAAGGACAGAAGAAATAATGAAATGCCTGAAAAATAAAATAATGATATTTAAAAAATGCAATGAGATATAAGACAACTAGACAATACAGAGATATCAAGAAAACAATTCATAATCTGAATGAGAAATTCAGCTGAAAGATATTTAAAAAAAAAAAAAGCCAACAGATCTTGGAACTGAGTTAAGTGAATGAAGTAAAAAATACAGTAGAAAGCATCAACAATAGACTAGATTAAGAGGTAAAAATAATTTTGAACTTGAAGACAGGTCTTTGGAAACAACCTAGTAATTTTTTTCAAAGGATGAAAAAGCCTGAATGACAAATGGAACACTGTAAGGCAGCCAAATATTTGAATTTTGAAAATTTCAGAAGAGTTGGGCAAAGGCATAAAAAATACCTATTTAGGAAAATACTAGCTGAAAGCTTCCCAACTCTTGCAAGAAGTAGAGACATTAAGATACCAGAAGCTCAAAGAACCCCACAGACATTCAACCCAAAAAGGTCTCCTCCAAGGCACTTTGTAGTCAAATTGTTGAAAATCGAAGACAGAAGTCAAAAAATAGCAAGAGGAAAGGATCAAGTCACACATAATGGAATCCCCATCAGACCAATGGCAGATTCCTAATCAAAAACCTTACAGGCCAGGAGGGAATATGGTGATATATTCAAAGTGCAGCTAAACCAATAAAAATGCTGACTGAGGATACATCACGCAAGCAAATCTATCCTTCAAAAATGAAGTAGAAATAAAGTCTTTCTCAGATAGGCAAAAACTGAGAGAATGCATTGCCACTAGATGGATCCTATAAGAAATGCTTAAGGCAGCCCTATATCTGGAAGTGAAAGGATACTATATACTATAATGAAAATGCACGAAAGTACAAAATTCCCTGGCAGAGCAGATAAGATACATCTAGAGTAGATGAGAAAAAGAAAGGAGTCAAAGGTTATTACTACAAAAAAAAAAAAAAAAAAACTAGGCACACCAAATAATCAAGGGAAACAATAAGAGTGGATGAAAGGAATAAAGGATATACAAAACAATCAGAAAATAATTAGCAAAATAACAAGAATAAATCTTTACATATCACTTAACAACATTGAATGTGTATGGTTTAAATTCCAATTAGAACTTAGACACTGGCTGAATGTATGTAAAAAATCAAGACCCAATTCTATGCTACCTACAAGAAACTCAACTTCACCTATAAAAAGGCACAATAGACTAAATGTAAAGGGAAGGAAAAATCCCATGTAAATGGAAACTAAAAGCATACAGAAGCAGTTATTTTAGACAAAATATACTTTGTAAAAAAAACCATAAAAAGAGACAAAGAAGGTCAATATCAAATGATAAAGGGATCAATTCAGCAAAAGGATATAACAGTTGAAAATATGTACCTAACACTGGAGCACCCAGATACATGAAGTAAATATTGTTAAAGATAGAGAAACAGACTCCAGTACAATAGTAGTTGGGGACTTCAGCACACTAGATTCACCACTGGACAGATCATCTAGACAGAAAATAAACATTGGACTTAACCTACACTGTAGACCAAAGGAACCTAATAAACATTTAAAGAACATTTTATCCAACAGCTGCAGAATATGTATTCTTTACCCCAGCACGTGGAATACTCTTCAGGAAAGACCATATGTTAGGCCACAAAACAAGTCTCAAAAAATTTTTAAATAGTAATTATATCCAGTATCTTCTCAGACCACAATGGAATAAAACTAGAAATCAATAACAAGGAACTTTGGAAACTGTACAAATACATGGAAATTAAACAACACTCTCCTGAAAGACCATTGGGTCAATTAAGAAATTAAGACAGAAATAAAAAAATGTATTGAAACAAAAACAGCAACATAACATACTAGAACCTATGAGATACAGCAATAGCATTGCTAAGAGGGCTGTTTATAGCAATAAATGCTTACATCAAAAAAGTAGAAAGAGCTCAAATAAGCAGTTTAACGATACATCTCAAGGAACTAGAAAAGCCAGAACAAACCAAGCCCCAAATTTAGTAGAAGAAAAAACAATCAAGATCAGAGCAGAACTAAATCAGCTAGAGACTGTAAAAATAATACAAAGGATCAACAAATTGAAGCTTCTATTTTTTGAAGTGATAAAAATCAACTAACAACAAAAAAAGAAAAAATTATCCAGGTGTGGTGGCACATGCCTGTAGTCCTAGGTACTCAGGCGACTGAGGCAGGAGGATCACTTGTGCTCAGAAGTTCATCCTGGGCGACAGTGTGAGACCTGCCTGAAAAAAAAAAGAAAAGACAGAAAAAACTACTGGCCAGTATTCCTAATGAACATAGATGCAAAATTCCTCAACAGAATACTAGCAAAGCAAATTCAATGATATGCGAAAAAGATACACTTTTCACGTATCTCCATGTGATCAAGCGGAGTTTATTTCCAGGATGCAAGGATAGTTTAACATACAAATATCAGTAAGTGAAATACTTTACATCAACAGATTGAAAACCAAAAACCATACAGTCATCTCAGGAGACACACAAAAAGCATTTGATAAAATTCAACATCCCTTCATGATAAAAAAAAAATTCGACAAATTAGATATAGGTGAAACATATCTTGACACAATCAAGGCCATAAATGACAGTTCCACCGCTAACATCATACAGAACAGGTCAAAGCTGAAAACTTTTCTTCTAAGAACTAAAAGAAGACAAGGACGCCCGTGCTGACCACTCTTATTCAACATAGTACTAGAAGTCCTAGCCAGAGCAGTCAAAAGAGAATGAAATAAAGGCCATCCATATGGGAAAACAGGAAGTCAAATTGTTTTTCTTTGCAGAAAACCTGGTCATAAAGAAAAGCCTAAAGACTCCACTAAAAGTCTCTTAGAACTATTAAATGAATTCAGTTAAGTTGCAGGGAACATAATTAATGTACAAAAATCAGTTAGGTTTCTATACACCAATAATAGCTGGAAAAGAAATCAATAACGCAATCTCATTTACAATACCTACCAAATGTTATACTTAGGAATAAACTTAACCAAGGAGGTGAAATATCTCTACAACAAAAACTACAAAACACTGATGGAAAAAAATTGAAGAGAACAGAGAAAAAAGTAGAAAAACATCTCAGACTCATGAATTAGAAACATTAATATTGTGAAAATGACCACACTACCCAAAGCATTCTACAGATTCAATGCAATGTCTGTCAAAATACCAATGACATTCTTCACAGGCATAGAAAAGGCAATTCTAAAATTCATATGGGTGGGGAGCCAGGTGGCTCACACCTGTAATCCTAGCGCTTTTGGAGGCCAAGGCAGGAGGATTGCTTGAGGCCAGGCGTTTAATACCAGCCTACACAACATAGCAAGACCTGTCTCTATAAAAAATATTTTTTAAAATTAGCTGGGCATAGTGGCATGTATTTGTAGTCCTACCTACTCTGGAAGCTGAGGTGGGAGCCTCACTTGAGCCCAGCTCTTTAAGGTTGCAGTGCTATGATCATACCACTGCACTTCAGCCTGGATGGCAGAGTGAGACCTTGTTTCTACTAAGAAAAAAAAAATCATATGGAACCCTAAAAGATCCTGAATAGTGAAAACAATACTGAGTCGAGAATAAAGACGGAAGACATCAAATTACCCTGTGAAGCTGCAGTATTCACAACTGCATGGTACTGGTATTAAAATAGACACATACACCCAACAGAACAGAATAGAGAACACAGAAATAAATCCATGTATTTACAGCCAACTGAATTTTGACAACAGCACCTAGAACATATAGTAGGGAACAGACACCCTTTACCATAAATGGTACTGAGAAAACTGGGTATCTATTGCGGAAGAATGGAACCAGACCGTTATCTCACTATATACAAAAATCATCTCCAAATGGATTAGAGAGTTACATGTAAGACCTGAAACTATAAAACTGCTAAATGAACATAGAGGAAATGCTTCAGAATATTGATCTAGGCAAACATTTTATGGGTAGGTGTTTAAAAGTACGGGCAACAAAAACAGAAATAATCGAATGGGACTATCAAACTAAAAAGCTTTTACACAGCAAAGGAAACAATTGACAGAGTATAGAGACAACCTATAGAATTGGAGAAAATATTTGCAAATTGTACATCCAACAAGGGCCTGGTATCCAGAATAACCAGGAACCCAACAGCAAAAGCCAGCCTAATAATTCATTTTTTTAAATAAACATTTCTTAGAAACAAAGACATGCAAATGGTCCAATTGAAGGTTTGTGGCATCCCTGCATCAAACAACTCTGTTGGTGCCGTTTTTCCACCAGCATGTGCTCACATTGTGTCTTTGTGTCATATTTTGGTATTTCTCACAATAATTCAAAGTTTTTTTATTATATATGTTATGGTGTCAGTGATCTTTGATCTTAGTATTGTAATTGTTTTGGCATGCCACAAACCACATCCACATAAGACAGCAAACTTAAGTGATAGATACTGTATTAATATTGGTTCTTTCTGCCCCACTGACTGGCCGTTCCTATCTCTCTTCCTCTCCTTGGAACTCCCTGTTCACTGAGACACAACAATATAGAAATTAGACCAATTAATAACCCTTCAGTGGTCTGTAAGTGATCAAGTGCAAGGAGGAGTTGCACTTTTGTCACTTTCAATCAAAAATTAGAAATGATTAAGTTTAGTGAGGAAGGCATGTCAAAAACCAAGACAGACCAACAACTAGGCCTCTTGCACCAATTAGCCAAATTGTGAATGCAAAGGAAAAGTTCTTGAAGGAATTGAAAGTACTACTCCATTGAACATCCAAATGATAAAAAAGTGAAACATCCTTATTGTTGATATGAAGAATATTTTAGTGGTGTGGATACATGAAACCAGCCACAACATTCCCTTAAGCTTAATCCGGAGCAAGGCTCTAATTCTCTTTAATTATGTGAAGACTGAGAAGAGAGGTGAGAAAGCTGCAGAAGAACAATTTGAAGCTAGTGCAGGTTGGTTCATGAAGCTTAAGGAAAGAAGCCATCTTCATACATAAAAGTTCAAAGTGAAGCAGCAAGTTATACAGAATATCTAGCTATCTAGCTAAGTGACGAATGGCTACACTAAGCAACAGGTTTTCAGTGTAGATGAAACAGCCTTCTATTGAAAGAAGATGCCATCTAGAACTATCATAGATGAAGTTAATACCTGGCTTCAGTGTTTCAAAGGACTGACTGAGTCTCTTGTTACAGAATAAAGTTGAATCCAGTACTCATTTACCATTCTGTAAATGCTAGGTCCTAAATCTACCCTACTTGTGTTCTAGAAATGGAACGTCAAAGCCTGGATGACCACACATCTGTTTACAGCATAGCTTACTGAATATTTTAAGCCCATTGTTAAGTTGTACTGCTTAGAAAAAGATTCCTTTCTGAATATTACTGCCCATTGACAATCAATGCATCTTGCCACCCATGAGCTCTGTTAGAGATGGCAAGGAGGTTCATGTTTGCTGCCACAATATGAATTCTGTAGCTGATGGATCAAGGAGTAGTTTTGACTTTCAAGTCTTTTTTAAGAAACATATTTTGTAAGACTGTAGTGGCCATTGAGGATGATTTCTCTGATGGATCTGGGAAAAGTAGGTTGAAAACCTTTTGGAAAGGATTTACCATTCTAGATGCCATTGAGAACAGTCACGATTCATAGTAGAAGGTCAAAGTAACAACGTTAACCGGAATTTGGAAGAAATTGATTCCAACCCTCATAGATGACTTTGAGGGGCTTAAGACTTCAGTGGAGGAAGTAACTACAGGTGGGGTGGAAATAGCTAGAGAACTATTATTAGAAGTGGAGTCCGAAGATGAGGTAGGGGATGAATTGCTGCAATCTCATGATAAAACTTGAATAGATGAGGATTTGCTTCTTATGGATGAGCAAAGAAAGTGATTTTTTGAGATGGAATATACTATTGGTGAAGATGCTGTGAGCATTGTTTAAATGACAAAGCATATAGACTATTTCATGATAAAGCAGCAGCTGGGTCAAGAGGATTGACTGTTTTGAAAGTTCTATTGTAGGTAAATGCTATCAAATAGCATTTGGCAATGTGGTCTGCCAAGACCCTCCACTAACAAAAAGATTACAACTCCTGAGGGCTCAGATGATGATTAGAATTTTTTACGAATTACTCTGATTTTTTATTATACCAATTGTTTTCACTATGGTATATTGAACTCTATTTAATAGACTACAGTATAGTGTAAACATAGCTTCTATATCCACTGAGAAACTAAAAAATTGTGTGACTCACTTTATCACAGTATTCGCTTTATTGTGGTAGTCTGGAACTAAGCCCTAAGTATATCTAAAGTTTGGCCGTACCAATATCCAGAATGAAAGGGGATATCATTACAGACCCTACATACATTAAAAACATAATAAAATAATATTGTGAGCAGATTTGAATATTTGAATATTGATATGGTTTGGCTCTGTGTCCTGCCTCCCCACCCCACTGCCACTAATCTCACCTTGAATTGTAATCTCCGTAATCCCCATGTGTCAAGGGTGGGACCAGGTGGAGGTAATTGAATCATGGGGGCAATTTCCCCCTTTGTGTTCTCCTGATAATGAGTGAGTCTCATGAGATCTGATGGTTTTAAAAGCATCTGACATTTCCCCTGCTTGCACTTCTCCTTCCTGCTGCCTTATGAATAAAGTACCTTGCTTGTCCTTTGCCTTGTGCTATGAGTGTAAATTTCCTGAGGCCTCCCCAGCCATGCTGAACTGTGAGTCAATTAAACCTCTTTCCCCAATAGATTACCCAGTCCCAGGCATGTCTTTATTAGCAGTGTGAGAATGGACTAATACAAATATCATTAATAAATTTCACACTGTAGATTAAATTTGCAAATTCCTTGAAAGACAAACTAAACAATGATCTGAGAAGAAAAGACACTTGAATCAATCTGTATCAATTAAAGAAGTTGAAATTGTAATTAGAAACCTTTTGAACATTTGAACTCCAGGCCCCTTGTTGTGGATTCTGTCGAACATTTAAAGTAGAAGTAAGGCCAATTCTACATAAGCTCTTTTAGACAATAAAGAAGGAACATGTTTTATGTGATTATTACCTTGATGTTAAAACCAGGCTAAGACCTTACAAGGAAAGAAAACTGCAGTTACTCATGAACATAGATGCAAAAATACCTAATAAAAGTTTAGCAAATTCTATTGAGTAATATATAAAAATGACAATTCATCATGTTCAAATGGGGTTATTTTAAGAATGTAAGATTGCTTTAACATCTGAAAGTCAATCAGTATAATTAACCGTATTATAATAACATAGAAAAAACATTTGAGCATTTCAATAGATGGAGAAAAAGAATTTGACAAAATTGACTATGATAAAAAAATAAAGACATAGCTAACTATAAATAAGAGGCACTTTCCATTTTGATTAAGGACATCTACAAAACATCTGCTAATATTGTACAAAATGGTGACAGTCTTAATGCTTTTTATGTAAGATCAGGAAAATATATGCTTCGTGTCACTACTTCTCTTCAGCTTTGTACACCAGGTCCTTACCAGTATTTTAGAAAAGACAAAGGGAAAAAGAATAAAAGGCAAACAAATGGGGAAGAAAAAAGTATAATGGCTTTTCTTGTAGATAAGAATATGCATATAGCGATTGGCTGAAAATAAAGAGATAAAAAGGTGTACCATGCAAGTAGTAAGCATTAAGGAGACTAGAATGAGTGTATTATTATAATATATACAGTGGTCTAACCAGTCTAGAAAACTGTTCTGTAGTTTCTTAAAAAGTTAGAAATATATCTACCATATGACCTAGCTGTTTCACTCCTACCTAGTATTTGACCAACCGAAATTAAAGCGAATGTTCGTACAAAGACTTGCACACGTGTTCAAAGTGACTTTATTTGTAATAGCCAAAAACTAGAAACAACTTAAATATTCGTCATGAAGTGATGGCTATTTCCATCCATGTTGTGGTATATCCATAGAATGGAATGCTCCTCAGCAAAGTGGAGAAAATATTTAGTGAAAAACACAATGCAGATGAATCTCTAAATAATTAAGCAGAGTGACAGAAGACAGATGAAAAATACATACTCTATGCTTCGATTTATATAAATTCTAGAAAATTCATTCTGTAGGGACAAAAAGTTGGTCAGTGGTTATGTAGGCGGGATGGGTTGCTGTGTTGGAGTTCTAGAGGAGGATTACAGTGTGGCAGAAGGAATCTTTTGGAAATGATAGGTATGTTCACTATCTTGACTGTGATGATGGTTTGATAAGTACATACATATGTCACACTTACCAAAGTATATACTTTAAATATATTCATTTTGCATGTCAGTTATACATAATAAAATGCTTAAAAGGGAAAATGAAAAGATGCATTGGTGGTATAATGGTGAACCTAGCTGCCTTCCAAAACCATGTGAAAGTTAATCAGTAAAACAGTATAAAATAGTTATATGATATAAAATAGTTATATGATCTACTGGAATTGGCATTCCAGTAGAAACAAAACTTTGGACAAGTAGCAAAAAAATATTACAGTAGAGATAAATCCAAGTATGTTAGTTATTATCAAAACTGTAAATGTGTTGGATATTCATATTGAAAACATCAAACTGAATTTTTAAATAACTTTATTGATATAATCTACATACCATAAATTTGCCTATTAAAGTATACAATTTAGTGGTTTGTGGTATAGTTTCAGGGACAGCATCACCATAATCTAATTTTGAATCATTTATATTACCCCTAAAATATAACCTTGTAATTATTAGGAGTCATTCCCTGTTCCTTTCTCTGCTTTTTATTTGCCAGAAGTTTTAGACAATCACTAATCACTATCATAATATTTAATGAGATCATGTGCTATGTGGTCTTTTGTGATTGATTTTTTTCATTCATTTTTGAGGTTCATCCACATTGTAGTATGTATCCATTTTGCTTTCCCCTTTATTGCTGAATAATTTTCCATTTTATAGTTATACCGCATTTATATCACCAGTTTTTTCCGCTTTGGTGCTAGTAAGAATTATGTTGCTCTGAACATTTGTACAAGTTTTTGTGTGGGCATATGTTTTCATTTTTCTTGAGTGTATGTATCTAGGAGTGGAATACTTGGGTTTGCTAAACTATTTTCAAACATGGCTGCATCATTTTACGTTTTCACCAGCATTGCATGTGGGTTTAATTTCTCCAAATTCTCACCAGCACTTGTTATCTGTATTTTTTATTATAACCATTCTAGTGGGTATAAAGTAGTATCTCATTGTAGTTTTTATTTGCATTCCCCTGCTGGCTAATGATAATGAGTGTCTTTTCAAGTATGTATTATTGTTTCATATATTTTGGATTATTCAAACTGAATTTTTAAAAATCAGTCTGAGCCAGATGCAGTGGCATATACCTGTAGTCCCAGCTACTCAGGAGGCTGAGGCAGGAGGATCACTTGAGCCTAGGAGTTTGAGGCCAGGCTGGGCAACATAGCGAAACTGGGTCTGTAATAGGATACATTTTAAGATGACAAAGACAAACCTTAAACTGAAATGTAAAGTCAGTGTAAAAACTCTGATGTCATGTGAAAAATGCGTAGTATGTCTAATGATTTATTAACTACTGGAAGGGATTGTTCCAGTTAAAAAAAAATCAATCTTTATACTGTTTACAAGAGACATACCTAAAATGTTATACAAAATGACAGAAATATTGAAAAAGATAAACCAGGCATATAGTAGCCAAAAGAAAACGGTTATAGCTATATTACTGCTATATAAAATAGATACTGTTTGAAAGATTTTTAATTTGTACATTGGTAAATTTCTGAAAAAAACTTTGTAGAAAATACAAGTCACACAAAATACATCTATAAGAAAATAAAAGTTATATAAAATATACATTGTACCACAGAGAGCATTTAGTGAAAAGATTTTTATTCATTGATTGATACCTTCCTGGGAATTTTTGAAATTAAGGTGATTTGAAACGACCTAGGTTTCCTTTCTCTTGATCATTTAGAAATGAACAGTGTTTTTTGTTGTCTGACTTCTGAAATATCAGTCTGTCTTCGTAGGATTTCTTGAATTGAGGCACCTGGCTTTTTTTTTCCATAAATACAGTAAATATTTACTCTTTTTTTTTTTTTTTTTTTTTTGCTTCTGGAAATAATGCCCTCTCTCTATGACAGAATATTTTTCCCATGTTGTTATATCCCTGTCAAGTGAAAGCTCAGTATCCAAAAGTAAAATACAAAATGTTCAAATCAGAAGCCTAAACAAATCTCTTCTTCCCTACTCTGGACATGCATGCTTGAAGTTGACTCATGCATTTGCCTCTTCAAGTGATTAAAGTGTGAGAAGTTTATTCTTTGAGAATGCTGAGAGCTTCTTGGATAGATAGGGCCATAAGCCATGAAGATTCAGACTTAGAATTATCATTGAAATATTTACTTAGAAGATTGAGACAGGATCCTGAAGGACATTTTGCTCAGTAAGATCAAATCTCTTTAGTCTTATTACCTTTATGTCTTAAAGTTTAAAAACACTGTGTTTACTGTGTTACTAATTATATGGTTTGAATGAGGTAAAATGACTTGGCTTATACTGATTGTACTAATAAGGCTTTGGGAACTCTTACGGCATTATGTGGGTTGCGTTTCAGAAGAAAGGTGGTGTAGAAAGGTAAATTTTTTAAATTTAATGCTTTTTAAAATTTAAAGTGTTTTTAGGGTTGTTGCGTAACATAATTAAATCTTACATTTTTCCAAGGCTTGCTTATAACTTTGCAGAGAGTAAACAACTAAATTAGTGATATTTTTTGAAATTTTAATTTGTGACATCTGTTTTAAGTGTTTCTGTAGATACAAAATTTTCCTCAGTTGAACACAAATACTAATTATTTTTTCCATGAAGCACCAAAATCTTTCAATTCTTTATGTACTATGTGTATGTATATATGATAAAATGTTTAGGTATTACTAAATATACATGTAAAATATTTTTTGTAATTTAATATTTTTATCATTATGCAATACTTTGAATAATTTATTCTCTTTTGTCCAGGTTGAAGATTGTAAAAATTTCTTTTAAGTGCAAACAGTTTTTTATTCAACTTAGAAAAGAATTGGTGAGTACTGATTTAATAATTATTGATGTAAATGAAGCCTTTTAAGAAATACCCGTTCATGACAGAACTTTCCTATTAGTACAAGTGAAAGTGCAATTAATACTATGGATAACTGCCTGCTGAGGTAATGAATTCACTTGTTATAACAAAATGTACTTGTTTTTCCAATGTGTATGTGGTTCTCATTTAAAGTTCTTCTAGATATTCCTGTTGCTGTTTCTCGAGCTTAGAAACTGATTTCTCACACATGATGTTCATTGAAAACCTTGGGGTCCCTGTATGGAGGGCAGCAAATGAGCATTTCATATATCCCTTTTCCCCTAATAAATCTATAATACTTCCTTTCGTATATAAGTTCATTTCATTTTAGGGGAGCTGAGTGTTACAAGTTCATGAACTTATAACACATTGCCTCCCTTTGTTGGAGTGGTAATGGCTTTATATATTAAAAATAACAAATTGAGTTGTCATGGAAAGTACGGTGTTGGAAATAATTTCATCTTGTAAATGATTTTATCTGTTTCATTAAATCAAACTAACCTTATCCTTTGATTTACATTATTTCTTAGAAATCTGAGAAATCTTGGCAAATTATGCAGATTTCAAGATGATTGTATGTGTATGTGTGTAAAATGTATTTGAAACCTTAAAAATGTCTTTGGGGCTGTCCACAGTGGCTCAATCCTGTAATCCCAGCACTTTGAGAGGCTGAGGTGGGAGGATCACTTGAGACCAGAAGTTCCAGACCAGTCTTGGCAACATAGTGAGACACTGTCTCTACAAAAAAAAAAAAAGGAAAACAAAAATTAGCCAGGTGTGATGATGTGTGCCTCTAGTCCCAGCTACTCAGGAGGCTGAGGTGGGAGGATCTCTGGAGCCCAGGAATTCAAGGCTGCAATGAGCTGTCATCACACCACTGTACTCCAGTCTGGATAACATAGGAAGCCCCTATCTCCAAAAAAAAAAAAAAAAAAAAAAAAAAGCTTTTGGCTACAGTGGTGGCTTCTACCTGTTATCTCAGCTACTTGGAAGGCTGAGGTGGGAGGATAGGTTGAGCCCAGGAGTTCAAGGCTGCAATAAGCTATGGTTGTGCCACTGTACTGCAGAGTGGGCAACAGAGCAGGACACTACTGCCTCTTGAAAAATAAAGAAAGTCTTTGAATCAGCTCTGTTGTGTTGATCTACTAAGTGATTAAAAACTGTGGTTTATCATTTATGTTCGTAAAATATAGAGGGATTTTTTTCAAGAGAATTTTTATTGAAATAAAATATAATACCGAAAATGTGCATATTTTAAGTACACAACTTGATGAAGTGAACATATCCATATCAGCACCTCCAAGACATGTAGGATATGTACCTCCTTCTAATATGTAGAACTTTACCAGCACCCCAGATGCTTGAAATGTTGCTGCTGGAGCTGATGCCCACTTCCAGTCATTAAGCCTCCTGGAAGGTAAACATTACTCTCATTTGTATGACCATGGATTAATTTGCTTATATTTGAACTTTAAAAAATGAAATTATACAGTTGTTGTCTTTACTGTCTGCCTTCTTTCCCTTAACATTTTTTGTGAGATTCATGCATGTTGTTGCATATAACATTAGTTTGTTTCACTTACGTATGGTATTCCTCTAAATGACTATGCCATAAATTATTAATTCATTCTGCTGTTAATGGACAGCTTTGCCATTTCCAGGTTGGGGATATTATGACTCATGCTGCTAATGGAAATTCTTTTACATGTTTTAAAATTTAGCTGATTAAAATATAATACTGTTATCTGGAAACCAGAGGGCAAATATTTTACTTTAAGTAATCATAGATGGCACTGTAGAAGTCAACTTTTCTAATTTAACTTCTAATAATATCCCATCATAATACTATTGTTATTAATAATAGTTGTAATATCCAGGCTTTATTGAGAACTTACTATGTGCCTGGTAAAAGACCGGTCATTTTCATATCACTGAATCCTCACACTCATTTTCTGAAGTAGTGTACCAGTTAAAAGTGTGTTTACCAATAAGTGATAACAGCAACAATATCTAACTGACAATTGATTAAAGACAGTATACAGGGATCCTTTTGTAGTTCATAAGCATGATGATTAGATTTTCATGCTATTGGGTAAGATATGCCTTCCTCAGACTTTGTTACAGCATAGGCACCTTACAACCTGTCTGATAGGAGAAAAGAAAGTAAAGATGGTATACAGGCCAGGCACGGTGGCTCACGCCTGTAATCCCAGCACTGTGGGAGGCTAAGGTGGGTGGATTGCTTGAGGCCAGGAGTTCAAGACCAGCCTGGCTGATACGGCGAAACCCCATCTCTACTAAAATACAAAAAAATAGTTGGATGTGGTGGCACACACCTGTATTTGCCATTGCTTGGGAGGCTAAGGCACAAGAATCTCTTGAACCAGGAGGTGAAGGTTGCAGTGAGCCTATATCGCGCCACTGCACTCCAGCCTGGACAACAGAGCAAGACTCCATCTCAAAAGAAAAAGAAAAAAAGACAGTATACAGGCATACTCTGCAGAAGATGACCTTGTTAATGTCGTCTTTCTAAAACATCTCTTTGTTTTTAAATACCCAAACTTCATGCAGTATACTTATCTCTCAGTACAACTTTTTTTGTGTGTTGTTTAGAAATTGGGCTGGAAAAATTTTTGTTACATTTCAAATATAATGATAGAATATGGAAATTACTTACAGACTTTTTGAAAAGTATACCAAGTGTCAAAATGCGTGAATATGTGTGCATCTTAGATGCTGATAGTGAGAAGCATTAGTGCATCATGGTAGCTGAGACATTTTCTGTTACTTTGCATAATGTTTATGGCATATGGTAAAACATATAAACTATATATGTTAGTACAAACAAAACAACTATTAACCGTAATTAAGACTTAATTTTCTGGTAATCAAGAAGTGATGTTTTAAGCATATTTCCTTCTAATATGATAGTTTAATACTTTATGCATGGGCATTTTATTGTGTATTAGTCATGGGAAATATCTTAATGAACTTTTGATGGGCAAGAATTTCTTTAACCGGACATAGAAGGAAGCCTTCATGCTCTTAAAAGATTGATGATTTTGACTGTGTTAAAATTAATAACTCTGTTCATCAAAAGATATCACAAGAGAGTGAAACAGTATAGAACATTATGTAATACACACAAAATCCTTGGTTTTATATGCATCTTGGTAGAAATATATGCCAGTGAATTGAATAGACACTTCACAATTGAGGATATCCACGTGGCCATTAACATTGAACCTCAGTAATTATAAAGGAGGTTCAAAGTATAACCAAAATATGCTACCTCTACATACACAACAGAACAGTAAGGGGAAAGAGATTGATAAACCAGTAGTTCGTGAATATATGGCACATATGCTGCTGGTGGGAGGGAGTGTATATTGATCTACCCATTTTGGAAAACTGTTGGGCATTATCTACCAAAGCTGAGCATATGCGTACATCATATGACCCAGCAACAAAAATGTGCATATGTGTACACCAGAGAACATACAGGAATATGCATGGCTGCATTCTTATATCCCCAAACTAGAAATATCAAATGTCTGTGAACAGTAAAGTGGATAAGTTAACTATTAAATTCATTATAATAGAGTATTGTGGAAATGAGTGAATTGCTGCTTCACAAACTGTGAATTTATATCAGAAACATAATGCAGAACAAAAGCCAGACCTAAAGACACATATGTGTGATTCCATGTATGTACAATAAAGTTCAAAAACAAGCATGACTATTCTATGGTGATAAAGGCAGAAGAGTGATTAACTTTGGGAAGGTAATCTGGTAGAAAGGGGAGATAAAGGATACTTCTGCGGTGGTAGTAACGATCCATTTCTGGAACTGGGTAAAGATTAAATGGTTGTATTTATTGTGTGAAAATCAGAGCTGTGCAATTACGGGATGTGAATGTTGCTATATATGGTTTACTTTAATGAAATTATTTATTTAGAAATCTGTACCAGTGTTCAAGAAAATGGAAAATTATTTTAGTGCTAATTTTAAAATTTAAATTATGTAATAGTGTTCAGAGCTGCTGAATGTTCTTATTTACAATCTCGACAGTTATTTTAAATTAGGAATATTGTTAAAAGTTGTGATGATATATTTTAACTTTTAATTTATGGCCTAGAATTATATTTTGAAACAGAGTCATAGCTAATGTTGAAAACAGATACATATTGAAAGTTTGAGCTCATTTCTAACTATGATCTAAGGTAAAAGGTCCTAAGAGTTGTAATATGAATGAACAAGGCCAGCACGGGAGCTCATGATGTAATTCCAGCACTTTGTGAGGCCAAGGCAGGTAGATCACTTGAGGTCAGGAGTTCAAGACCAGCCTGGCCACCATGGTGAAAGCCCGTCTCTACTAAACATAGAAAAAGTTGGCTGGGTGTGGTGGTGCATGCCTTTAATTCCTGCTACTTGGGAGCCTGAGGCTCAAGAGTCACTTGAACCCATGAGGTGGAGGTTGCAGTGAGCCAAGATTGCACCACTCGCACTCTAGCCTGGGTGACAGAGTGAACTCGTTGCTCTCAAAAAAAAAAGGAGAAAACAAAAAAAGACCTGAATTAGGGTCCAGATTTTGCAGGCTTTCCATATACTTCATTGCCTTTTATATTGGATAAGCAAAAAAACCTAGATAAAAGATCCTGTAGATTCTATCTATATCATTAACAAGTTTGTGTTTAGAAGGCTAGAATAATTTGTCTGTCAAAAGTAAATTAAATGGAGCATTAGATCCTGACCTTTTTTTGGTATTCTCTGCATTTTGTCATTTATTACAGCATGAATCTAGAGAAACATTACTGGGATTTAATATGGTGAATTACAGAGCATGTAAAAATTTGTGGAAAGCATGTGTAGAACATCACACATTCTTCCGTTTGGACAGACCACTTCCACCTCAAAAGAATTTTTTTGCACATTATTTTACATTAGGTTCAAAATTCCGGTACTGGTAAGTATTGCTTCTGTGTTAAGGCTTTATTGTTGGGGTTTTTTCCTTTCTTGAAAATAAAGATGTAGTTTATGGAACCATACAGCCTTTGTTACACATACTTAACTGAGTCAAAATTCCCATGGATTGCAACCTCTGTATCAGTATCATTAAAAAGTTCTATCGGTTTTTGTGATATACTACAGGCTTGAGAAGCCAGTTCTGTTTTCGATATTTCCTGGTCATTATTTTCTGGAGTAAATTAACTACATTTACTTATTTACAATCAAGACAGATGACATAATTTCTATTGTGTCTTTATTAGATATTTACTTAAAAACTTTTCTTTGTTCTAAGACACCCAAGATATCTTCTGCTTAAAACTATATAATTATTGGTTTTTTAATTTAGAATTTAGCATATTTTTGGGTTGTCAAACCCTTTATTGTAAAGAGTTTAAAATAGTCACGAGGCAAATGTAAAGAGTTTAAAATAGTCACGAGGCAAAATCAGATTTAGTCATTGAACAGTAACCCCAGGTTCCATTTCCTAAAATTGTTTTATTCTTGATAGCTTTTATTTTTTCCTGAAGGCAACAGATCTTTGGGGAATAACTAAATCTGAAGAAGCTCTGATTAGTTTTACCTATGGAATTATTACAAGGCCCAAGAAAGCTAGTTTTTAAGTGGAACCTGGTAAGAATCATGTAGAAAGTTACTCATTATCTTTTAGTAAAACAAGTATTATTCATTCTTGTTGGTTTATGCTTCACAAAATAAGATTTTTCATCTTCGATAAATAAAACCCTTGTCCAGTCGCAGTGGCTCACACCTGTAATCCTAGCACTTTGGGAGGCCGAGACAGGTGGATCACCAGAGGTCAGGAGTTCAAGACCAGCCTGGCCAACATGGTGAAACCCTGTCTCTACCAAAAAAAAAAAATTAGCCGGGCATGGTGGCGGGCACTTGTAATCCCAGCTACTTGGGAGGCTAAGGCACGAGAATCGCTTGAACCCAGGAGGCAGAGGTTTCAGTGAGCCGACATCTTGCCATTGCACTCCAGCCTGAGTGACAGAGTGAGACTCCATCTCAAAAATAAAAATAAAATAAAATAAAAAAACCTTGACCGTTATGTGTTAAGATTAATTCATGTTATATGTTCATGAGAAAAATGTTTAGATGTTCCCAGAAAAGATTTAAATTGTAAACCTAAACATGTATAATTGCCTAATTTGTAATGTCAGTAAAAATAACAGTATGAAGCTTAGTACAGGATATGTCACTTAAAATGCATGACTCCAACCCCAGAAAAATTAGTAAAAGTGGCTCAAAAGTTCAGTAGTAACAAACAGAATTAGAATATTTTTAACCAAACAAAAGGCACAGTAATTTCCTAAGCGGTTTGCTGTCATGTTTAACTCCTTTTTTTGCCTTCCTGAAAGCAATTTTGAGCAAAGTAAGGTAACAGTACTTGCAAATTTAAAAGTAAATAGATGGAAGGAGAGAGTGTCAGATCTATAATGAAAGTCAAGGAAAAAGCAGAGAGGCTTACCTACTGTTAATAAATCTCAGCAGGGACAGAAGAAATCTCCACGGCTTTATGTGAAATGAGAACAGTACAAACCCTAAAGATACTATTTCAGTGAATTTAATTTCTGATTGATTACCAGGGTAGTAGTTATTCAAGGACTACTCTTACCCTCTGTTCAAATTCTCTTTTCTCCCCTTTGTCCTTGCGAATGTGACATAAACACATACCATTTAATTTAGATACAAAGAAATGAGTAGGACTAATAATCAGTCTTCAACTATAATTCAAGCAAGTCTCAGACAAGATGAGAAAAAAAGTCAAGGAAGTTACCCAAACCGTAACAAAGCAAACAAAGTTTACATATGGTGACTTCAAATACAAAACACAGTTGGAAAAACCTGTTTGGGAGGAAATCATCACTGAAACAGAAGGAAATTTGTACCATAAATATTAATAAAAGCAAGTTCAAGGACAGTCTGATTTAAAAAAAAAAAGATCAGCCGGGAGGGGAGCAACACCTACCATTCAGAAGGCTGTTACTGCCCTTGGGGAAGACTGGCCTAGTATTGACAAATTTTACGTGTTTTTCAACAAAACTGAGATTAAGGACTATTAAGTGGAATATGTACATTTTAGAAAGTTGAACAATTATTTTAACAGCTTTATTGAACTATAATTGACACATAAGCAGTCATATTCACAGTTTAAAATCTGATGTTAGTATGATGAATTACTTTGATTGCATTTCAAGTGTTAAGCCAGCCCTACATTCCTAGGATAAACCCCACTTGGCAATGATATCCTTTATATATATTGATTGATTCACTCTGCTAAATTTTGTTGAGGATTTTCGCATATGTGTTTATGAGGGATAGATCTCTGTAGTTTTCTTTCTTACGATATCATTTTCAGATTTTATCGTGTCAGGGTCAAATTGGCTTCATTGAATGTGTTGAGAAAGTTCCATTTTCTGGAAGAGGCTACATAATAATAATATTATTTCATTTTTAAATGTTTGATAGAATTTGCAAATTAGTTCATCTGGGGCAGGAGTCTTATTTATAAATAGGAAGGTTTTGAACTTTCAAATTCTTTAATAGATAAGGCAATTAAGGTTTTGTCTTTCTTCCTGAGCAAGATTTGGTAGTTTGTGTCTGTCAGCAAATTTATCCATTTCATCTAGATTGTTGAATTTATTGGCACAGAGTTTATAATATTCCCCATTTCTTTTTAATCTCTAGAATATGTAATAATGTTGCTTCTCTCATTCTTGGTATTGGTAACTTGTGTCTTCTTTTTTCCTTGATTAGTCTGCTAGAGGTTTATCAGTTTTAATTAAATATTTTAAAATAATGTAGGCCAGGCAGGAGGGCCTGTGATCTCGGTGCTTTGGGAGAGCAAGGTGGGAGGATTGTTTGAGGCCAGGAGTTCAAGTCCAGCCTGGGCAACATAGGCAGACCCCTGTCTCTACCAAAAGTTTAAAAATTAGCTGGGCTTTTTGGCATGCACCTGTTGTCCTAACTACTCAGGAGGCTCAGGGAGGAGGATCAGTTGAGGCCAGGAGTTCAAAGTTACAGAACTATGATCAGGCCACTGCACTTCAGCCTGGGTGGCAGAGCAAGACCCTGTCTCTTAACAACAACAAACAGTATGTATGCCAAATAAAACTTACATCTTCAGGCTTGTATTACTTGTGGGCCATCCTTTGTCAACCAAGTCCTAAAGACAAAAACATGACCAAAAAATATTGAACATGATCACATTGCCATTCAAGTCCAAAATCAACATATAGACATTATCCAATATGTAAAAACTCAGAGAATATAACATCTCCAAGACCTTCCTGAAAACATTTATTGAGTAGTAAAATTCAGCAAACCAGGAGATAAATCAGAATAACCAAAGAAGAATCCTGATAAAAAGCCCTGAGAGTGGAGATTAAATCCTCTCTATATAGAAACAGTTCTTGACAACCATGAGAATTATAACTGCAGAATAAAATTAAAATAGTATAAACTTTGCCAAAGTAGAATAAATAATATAACTTTAAAAAAAAATGAAGCAAGGGACTAGTGGGAGGAAGTGTTTGAACCCTTAAAGTTTGAAACAATTTTAGACGTTAACACAGTGCTTCTTAAGGTTTTCTTAATCTTTTTTCCTTTTTTTTTTTTTTTTTTTTTTAATGAATGGCAGTCTTTTTTATCTTTTATTTCACTGGAAACCAGTTTAATTTTTTTCATGGAAAGTGGCATATATACCATAATTACATTGTAGTAAAATTATTGTGTCTGTATGTCTAGCCTTTTTAATGTTTATATACATGAATTTCAGAATGATTTTTACCTGCTTATAATGGTGATGATTTCTTTGCGGATAGGACTGTGGCTAAAACACTTTTTTTGTTCTTTTATATTTTCTATGTTGCTTGAATAACTTATAATAAGCCTATATATAGAGAGAGAGAGAGACAGAGAGGGGGAGAGAGAGAACTTTCTCATTGCTCAAAAGATAAGTATCTTACTGTGAAAGTTTAGTGTTCTGAAACTGGAACAGTTTTTCATTTCTGTGGTAATGATAATACTGAACCCCTAGTGTCTGTACTATGGACAATATGAAATATAAGACTTTCTCTCATTAATTTTTTAAAAAAATGTTTGTTATGAAATTTAACTTCTTACTCCAGCCTTTTGAGTAAGTGTCCCATTTGAATCTTCTTCACTGGAAAATTAATGTATCAGTCAGAGTTCGGTCAGGGAAACAGAAAGCCCTTTTGGTATTTCCAACAAAAGCAATTTAATTGAAGAAATTAGTTACATGGTTGTTGGAAATGCTGGGAAAGCAAAAGGGAGGAAACATGGTTATGGAGAAACAAACAGGAAGAAGGGGTAATGCCTAAAATTCAGATGCATGGGTCACCTGTGGGCTGGAGTCCACAAACCTACACCTGCTACTACACTGTTAGAGCTCTGTTTCCCTGACTGAACTCTGACTGATACATTAATTTTCCAGTGAAGAAAAGTCAGTCTGTATCTTGCAGAGAAGTACTGCTTTAATCAAGGGTGGGACCATCTACAGGATGCTTTTTCTCACTATGCCCTATCCCCATAACTATTAAAGCAGCTGCCAGCAGCTACCAGTTTCCTTCTCTGCCTTTCTCCACTTTCTAATCTTCCACCAGTACCTTCTAAAAGCAGAACCTAAGGCAAAATAATCTAGAAAATGGAATTTGTTTATCATAGCCCTTGCAAAACATAGGGCACAGGACAGGATTGGGCCTATGACAGCTCACACATTAAATTGTATATACATAATCGTATATATTTATAGTTTTAAAAAGTTAAGCTTTGCGTTTGTCATTCTTAAGAACCTTAAAACATATCCAAAGCACTTTTTAATCATCAAAATGATTAGACGTCTTGTAAATGAACTAGGAATGGGAGCATAAAAAATGGTAGCTGGACACAGTCCTGTCCCTAATGAGTATGCACTAAATAAACTTTTTTTCCCTTCATAATAAGCAGTGGTGGAGAATACTGGAACTGTTGTCATACTTAAAATGTTGAAATGCTCTTTTGACTGACAGATGGTACTGGGACTGTCAGATCTATTACTTTCTCCACCAGTCTCTTCATGTGCATATCCTTATCTCTGTTCCAAAGTATCCAGAGGATTAACATCATTATTCTAATGTGGAAATACAAAACAGTGATGAACTTTAATGTACTACCTCCCTCTTAGAGGAAATACTTTCTTAGGAAAATTCAACTTGAAGTTTATTTCTCATTTTTCCATTAAAATCTCATAAAAGTGTCATTCAATTCATATTTACTGATCTTTATCCATGGAAAATTGTCTTAAAATTGCTTGCTTAACTATGGAAACTGGCATTTGGCTGTTTTTATATGCATTAGTTATCTATATTTGTATATGGTTACATTTGATATACAGCAAATTTATGTTCATTCACAGTTAAGTAATGATAATGTCTCAAATTAATGCTCTGAGAACTTTTATTAACAAATTTCATCTGAACACATTGGTGTATACCTCAGAAGAAGATCAGTTTCTCTCTATCAACAATTTCCCTCTAGATAAATCAGCTTGAAAACAAATCTCCTAGTGCCGAACCCCCACCATTTTTCTGCCTCAGTTCCTTCCTCTAAACAAAAATCTGGAGCTGTTCTGTGTCTGGACATGGAGGGAGTTGAACACATCTTTCTTCATGAATGGGAGAAATGTAACTAAGCTTCGTTCATCCAGGCAGAATTGGAATGTTGTCCGTCTTTTTATTCTCTGCTTCCTTTTCTCTGCTAGAAATGTCTTGTCTCTTAGGAAATTATACTATAATCATGTTATGTGTTGTCATTTTATCTTATAGTTCTCTTTAAGACTTTATTGTTGTGCATATTTATATATTTCAGTGGGAGAACTGAAGTCCAGTCAGTTCAGTATGGCAAAGAAAAGGCAAATAAAGACAGGGTATTTGCAAGGTAAGCCAAATCTGTTTCATTGTCTGAATTTTTTTAAAAAGACGGATTGAGTTCACTAAAGTTTTCTAAATATTTTTTCTTAAGTTTTCTAAATATTTCAAATTTTGATTACAGAATTATCACTATTCTTTAAATAATGTTGAGGGAATGATAAACTAGCTTGTCTAGTTTATTGATTCATTTTTATATGAACATTAATAGTGTGCCAGGCATTGCAGCTCTGAATAGGCTGATCAGATATTATGTTATTAATATAATATTTTGTTCAAGGTTGCTTTCCTTTTTTAAACATTTTTGAGAAATACAGTGACTTATTTCATGTTATCAAGCCATTTCCCTATTTATTTAAATTATATTGTTAAGAGATAAGTTGTTTTATTTTTGTTTACCATTTATTGTCTTTATTTCTTTAGGGTCTATCATAGTCAATTTGCTCTTTTTTTTTTTGTTTTGTTTTGTTTTGTTTTGTTTTGTTTTGAGATGGAGTCTTACTCTGTCACCTAGGCTGGAGTGCAGTGGCCCAATCTCAGCTCACTACAACCTCCGCCTTCTGGGTTCAAGCGATTCTCCTGCCTCAGCCTCCCTAGTAGCTAGGATTACGCATGCCACCACACCTGGCTAATAGTTTTGTATTTTTAGTAGAGATGGGATTTCACCATGTCAGCCAGGCTGGTCTTGAACTCCTGACCTCAGGTGGTCCCCCTACCTCAGCCTCCCAAAGTGCTGGGATTACAGGCATGAGCCACCACTCCTGACCTAGCTGGTTTGCTTTTTAACAAGTGAAATGACATGATAAGATCTATGTTTTAGAAAATGGTATTATGAGCAACGATAGAGAATGGATTAGAAAGGAAAGCCTCATTACCCAGAAACTAATTATAAGGTAATTGCAGTAATCCAAGTGAAAATAATAAAGGCCTGAACAAAAACGTTGGTAATGGAATGGAAAATAGGGAACAAATTTAAGGAATGTTTTGTAGGCAGAACTAGCAGAATCTGATGACCAACTGGACACAGGTGTGTTAGAGACAAGAGTCTGTTTTCAGTGAAAATTACTTTGAGAGGCTAAGTCTTTTAATTAGTTATGTGGTTGGCATCTACTGCTATTAGAGGCTTGAGTTTTAATAAAGAGAACTAGAAAGTTTGCTTTTGATTTCACTCTGTTTAAATTTTGTTCTTAAGTCTTTATCTAACAGACCTTCTTTGTGTTTCCAGAGTAAAGGGAGTTTTGTGTTCTTGGTTTTTTTCTTCCTCCTTCCAAAAGTGGAAATTGCTTTTTTCCCCTAGTAATGTAAGTGATAGCTCATTATGTTTAAATACTCCAACAGTATCAAAGAACATAAAGAAAATTTATCATCCGAAGACAACTTTTAAAAAAATTTTACACTCATTATTCGGGATTTTCTATGCATATACTCATAGAGACATTTGTATATGTGTGTATGTTTGTTTTGAAATTGTTTTATACTATTTGTTGTTTGTTTTTATCATTTAGCATATGCACATTTTCTTTGCCATTCAAAAATCTAGTCATTTATAATAGCAATAAATCTTTTAACAGTTAAATTATTTAATTGTAAACTATAAACTTAACTTTTAGGATTCCTACCTTTACTGAGCCACGTCCCTGCCTCCAGAGTAGTTGTTGCTAAGACTTTGTAAGGATGTCACAGTAATATGTGACATACAGCTTACATTTAGTAGTCTAGTATATGAGAAAATAATAGTTGATTACATTGTGAATTAACATTAATAGAAGAGCCATAAATGGTAACTTAATCTTTATTTTAAAAATCAAATGCTTGAGATAATATACTTTATTTTCATTCTGTTGTGACTGATAGGAAAATTTGCACTGCAATGTGAGGGGGTTGGACCAAATGGTGTCATGAGTTGTCTTCAAATGAAAAAATCCTATAATTTAAACCTGTGATAATGGAAAACCTTCACACCTAAATTACTTTGAATTCACTTATGGAAAATGAAATCTGAGTCAGTGTATTTTTTTTAAAAACCAATAACATTTCTTAAAATATTTTTCTGATTCTTAGAACACTAAGAACATAACACCATAACAATGTACTTAAAAGTTTTTTATTCCTCTCTTAACAAGCGTCTTCTTTCTTGCTTGACTTTTATAAAAAGTATAGAACATGTGATTTGATCACTAGTTGTATGTAGTATATCCTAATATGAATACCAGATCATAGGTATATTTATATATTAAGTTAATATCACATATAAATGGTTTTTTGTAAGTGTTAATGTTTTAATATTTTGATCATATCAGATTTTAGAAATAAGCAGAGTTATACCTGCATCTTAGTTGTTCATTTTGTGTATTCATTATTAAAATGTATAGTTGTTTAATAGGTTATTTTATAAAACAAATAGCCATTATTCAGTGAATAGTAGGAGTAAAATTTCAATATTATAAGCCTCAAACAACTCTCCTATTCCTTTTGTTTTTCTGGAATTGTGTGGTTCCTCTGAAATAATCAGGTATCAGCTACAGTGAGGTGGTAACAGTACTGGGCTGTTAATGATCTCTCTTCGTCTGAAAGATGAAGGTTTTGTGGGATTGTTTTTCTCATATGTTAGGATCTAATTGTAATAAACAGATACATATCTACCAAAATTCTCTACTAGTTTTAGTAATTACTAAGTTATTTTATTAAAGTACCAGATAATTCTAGAGTTCTTTTTTTTCCTTTGGGTTTTAGTTGGCAATATGAATAGATAGAAAAGGCTCCTCCTTAAACTTTTCATATAATAATTTTTTAGCAATCATTAAATGTTTTTTCTTTTTTCTGATTATCACCTCTTGGTGTTCGCCTCAGCAGCACGTATACTGATTATCACCTCTTCAAATTGCTTTCACATTTTGCAGTTGTCATATATCTAAGAAAAGAGAAAAACAATGTTCTCATACAATAGAAAAATAAGGTGCCCTGCACAGAAAAGAAGCTTACCACATCGCAAACACACTGATGCTGTGTGGTATTTTTTTCTCTGAAATTTCCACACTCAACAGGAAACATAGACAGCAAGCTTGAGTGGGCGGTTCCCTGAGGTTAAAACTGTTAATAAAATAAAATACATGAAGTTTGGTTTTAAGTTCAAAGTGTCCAGCCATGTTTAGTCCATTAACAGCAATAAAGTGTTCTGATGCTTCAGACTAGGTGAGTGTGCTGGAATTTTTTTCTTCAAATGACTTTTTCCAGCTTTTAGAAAATGAAAGTGGTTGATCTACTGATTACAGTTAGTGAACTTTCATACAGCTTACATTTCGTAGTTTAATATTTGAGGAAATAATCATTTATTACATTATAAATTAGCATTGATAGAGCCATAAGTATTAATCTTTATTTTAAAAATCAAATGCATGAGATAATATACTTTATTTTCATTCTGTTGTGACTGATAAGAAAATTTGCACTGCAATATGAGGGGGTCGAACTAAATGGTGTTATGCATTGTCTTCAAATCAAAAAATCCTATAATTTAAACCTGTGATAATGGGAAACGTTCATACCTAAATTACTTTGAATTCAGTTACGGAAAATGAAATCTGAGTCAATGTATCTTTTTTAAAACTAATAACATTCCTTGTCTTAGAAAATGCCTACAAGTTTTTTGATTAAGGAAATGTCATTAGGCCAAACTAAAAAAGTTTTAGCTATGAATTGCTGAAATGGTAGGACACTTGTGTAGTTTAGATTCATGAGTAACTTAAATTTTTCGTGGTTTAGTAAAATTAATAGGCTAAAACATTGCCCTGAAAATTTGGATATTCATAAATCATAAAATTCAGGAGGTAGGGAGAGACCTATGGGTCATATTGTGCTAATAAATTTATACATTTAGATACAGAAACACAAGAGGTTTGCCTAATAAGCCACATCTAGAATTCAGAGTCCTTATTATTTTAATGCTTCCTACTGTACACATAATAAGGATTTATTCAGTTCTCTTTGGTCAGTGTTATTGTGCATTTTAGTCCAACCTTTCTTTTTACATGTTTAACATATTGGAAAGGAAATTCTAGTAGATAGTGAAACTTCAAACTTCGTGAGATCATTATGTATCAGAATTCTAATGTTATTAAGTTTTAATGTAATCAGATGAGTTAATATTGCGTTTGCTTTGTGCCTTCCTTGGTAATTGTTTTATTTTTTTAGCCATACAGAAGTGTATACATAGTACATGATGAGATGAAAATATCCCAATGAGCTAAAAAGCAAGTCCAATACTACCTGCAATTCTTTATCATTATAGGAAAATCTGAAAATATAAATCCAAATTCACACAACAAAAGCCCATGATTCCTATTAACTATAACCAAAATAGTCTTCATTTTAAATTTTACTCAAATAGGTATTTCTCCCTAAATGTTTATGATCTGATTTTTGTAGGAAGACAGCAGGATGTTTCATTTTTTGTAAATTGTGCTATAATGGAAAATATATATAATTTTTATATGCTTCAGTTAATTACTAAAATATGAAACTGTTTATAAGATGATTTATTATATACTTCATATATGTAGCTTAAATTATTAGCTTCCACATTAACTCTGCACTTCATAAAGCCAGGCATTTAAAGAGATAGCATATATTTTCAGCTAATTTTGTCCATTATGTGAATTTGCATATAAAAATACTTTATTTGTTGACATTCCTAAAATTCTAAGGGTTTATGATCTCTGCATAGATCAGTATCTTTTGATCTGAATGAATCAATATCAAAATATTTCTTTTTTCTCTCTTTCTTTCTTTTCTTTCTTTCTTTTTTTTTGAGACAGGGTTTTACTCCTATCACCCAGGCTGTAATGCAGTGGTGCTGTCACAGCTCACTGCAGTCTCAAATTCCTGGGCTCAAGTGATCCTCTGACTTCAGCCTCCCAAGTAGCACCTGCCATCATACCCAGCTAATTTATTTTTTATAGAGACAGAGTCTCCTTATGTTGCCCAAGCTGGTCTCGAACTCCTAAGTTCCAGTGATCCTCCCACCTGGGCCTCCCAAAGTGCTGGGATTACAGTCCTGAGCCACCCCGCCCAGCCAAGATCTTTTTTCAAAACATCACTTAGTTTTCATCTTTATCATTAGGATACCTGATAATATATAGATGGGTAACAAAACATATCCTTTTACTCCCCACCAATAGACAGAATTGTTAACCCTCCAAAATGTTTTTGGAAAAAAGGGAAAAATCCACTAACCTACTATGTGTAAAAAATTGTTTAAATAGATAAAATGTGGTATGCATAATTATTTTTGTTCTGTCTTCATTGAGGCAGAGGATTGGGATTTAGATATAGAAGCATTCAGGAGATAATGTGCTAGGAATTATTTAATACATCCCAAGATAAGCTAGTGTTCCAGATATTCTGGGATAGAAGTAGGTAGTATCTGTCTTATCAGTAACATATGAGAAAACATTTGGTAGCAAACCCTTCCCTTTTTACCTTTCTCCTTCCTTTTCTTGTTTCTTCTATTTTTCTCATCCTTCTTATTCTCTTATTCTTCCTAGCCTATCCTTCCTTTATTCTTCATGTAAAACCAATGTACATTCTTAGGAAGTTATTTGGTAAATAGCCTCTAAAGGCATTAATTTTTTACAAGTAAACTCTTTATGTTGCTCATCTAGAACATAATCTGTGAAAACAAATTGTAGGATTTGATTCATAGTTTGGGATATAAAAATAAAACTTTTAACATATTATTTAATTTATTTCTGCAGATCTCCAAGTAAGCCCTTGGCACGGAAATTAATGGATTGGGAAGTAGTAAGCAGAAATTCAATATCTGATGACAGGTTAGAAACACAAAGCCTTCCATCACGATCTCCACCAGGAACTCCTAATCAGTAAGTGTGAATTCTGTGACCAACATCAGGTGTGAATTTTGCTAATTTCTAATTATTGGCTGTATATATTTTTATGCCTGAAGATAAAGATATGCAAAAATTGAGTTCTTTCGGTGAAACGTGATTTTTCTTGCTCCAGAGCATTATTTTCTCTTCGCCTGCTGCTCATTGCAAAAGTAACAAGGTATAGACTTGCGGGATGAGAGTAGCACATTGAATAAGGACCCCCACTCTCAACTTTCCTCAGCAGTTAACTTTCACAGTTAAGAGTTCCTAATAAATGAAGATCTGTTAGACTTAAAATCTCATATGGTTGTTGTTGACATACTCACTTTTCATGTGGATTCCCAGCAGAATTTCTAGGGGAGCATATATTGTTTGAAAATGCTTTGCAAGTGATTGTGATTCTCTGAAACCCCCACCTCAACCATGGCTTCAGCACGTTCTATGGCCTAGGAAAAGGGGTTTCCAGCACCAGTCCCTACAAGTTGAGCTCTCCCTGAGCTAAAAAGCACTGTGTGATTCAGCACTCACCGTATATGTACTTCAGTCTGACATTGCTCACAAAAGTTGTATGTTTTGGTGTAAATGATTGTAAGATCATAAATTAGCCAAATGTACTAGCCAAAGATGTTGATTATCTTAATTTGGTAATATTACAAATGTATGTAATTAAGATAATGGTAAACAAATGTGTGCCGACATATTAACATACTTTATTAACTCATAAGGTTCACTTATAACATACTTGAATGTTGGTATGCACTATAATATTTGAAGATGTCTTTTTTCATAAATGTTTTACGCACATTAATGTTTAATAAATTTGCACAAAATTCTAAATGTGGCTGGGTGCGGTGGCTCATTCCTGTAATCCCAGCACTTTGGGAGGCCGAGGCTTGTGGATTCCTTAAGGTCAGGAGTGCGAGACCAGCCTGGTCAACATGGTGAAACCCCATCTTTACAAAAAACATAGGAAAATTAGCTGAGCATGGTGACGTGCACCTTTCAGGTGGGTGGGGCAGGGATTGTTTGAACCCGGGAGGCAGAGGTTGCGGTGAGTTGAGATCACGCCACTGCACTTCATCCTCGGCCACAGAGTGAGACCCTATCTCAAAAAAAAAAAAAAAATCTAACAGCTACAGCATTGAAGCCTATTATCAGCTGAAGAATAAACTTCTACCATATCGGAACAGTTTATACATAAACTGTTTGGTTCACAGAGCTTTAATACTTACATGTTAAAGTTACTCCTAGAAAAAAATGGACTTAGTAATTTCTATCTTGCCAATTTCAGGTTGCTTTTATCATTTTTCTCATAAATTATTGCATATATTCAAAGTCTCATTAGGTTGTCTGAAGAAAATTCAGACCTTGTTTTTCTCTTCCCTTTTGCAACCAGCCATTTCTCCATTTATACCAGCAACATTAAAAAACAATAGCAAGTTACAGAAAATGTAAGATATTTAAGCCAAAGTACTCAAGTAATTAATTAATTAGCAGTAGCTTTGATTAAGTTTTCTGATTAATGAAACAATTTTAGATACAACCTAAAAAGATTTTTTAACGTTCTGAAGAGAGAGTACAAAGTGGTGGTTAAGAGCATGGGCCCTGTAATCACTGTATGCTTGACCTTGGGCAAGTTAATTAATCTGTCTCATTTTTCTCATCTACAAAATTATATTTATAATAATGTCTTTCTTATAGTACTGTTACGAGGATTAAATGAAATGCTTAGAGCAATGTCTGACACATACATAAGTACTGAAATATTGTAATTAAAAATTGTAATAACACTACTTTGTGTGACTGTCAAGAGGATGGCAATATAGAATTCAGTATCTATTCTAAGGAGTCAAAGAAAGTCCCGTAAATAAAAGCATTTATAATGATTAAAAAATAATTCAGACTAGAATATATTTCTAAATCATTTATTCTGATCCCTTTATTTTATAAATGCTGAATAAGACAAAATCGTAGTGACTGACACCTAGAAACATTAAGGCACTTAGAGATAGTAGGTAACTTTACGGGTAGAATCCTTGGCAGATTGTTGACTGTAACTCAGATCACTGACTTCCCATTCTCTGTTCTCTGTGTTTATATCACACTGTCTTTTTCAGAGATTGCTTAGTCAACATGGCTTGACTTAAAAACACATACCCACTTTCTGATGCAACCATATATTAAGAAACTTGGAAATTTTGAATTAAAGCATATTTTTATTCAGCTTTTCTCCCTCTTTATTTAGTCGAAATTCTGCATTCACGCAGGAAGGAACCCGGTTACGACCATCTTCAGTTGGTCATTTGGTAGACCATATGGTTCATACTTCCCCAAGCGAAGTGTTTGTGAATCAGAGATCTCCATCATCAACACAAGCTAATAGCATTGTTCTGGAATCATCACCGTAAGAGCTTTTTTATTTTGCTTCCTCACTCTGTGTTTTCAATGCCCTAAATTGCTTTATTTAAAATAATCTGGGAAATTAGGATATTTGATACAAGATTTTAATTATGCAACTTTTCAAAATTTATATATTTGCTATTATGCTCATTTGTTCCTGAGAGTTCTTGTTGCCGCTCCCTCCCCCACTCAGTCACTATGTTGTTATTTTGTTGACTTAGGTCTTCAATTTTTAGTGTATAAACTCAAATATTTCTGCAGATAATGTAGCACTCTGGTCAAGGAGGAGGATAGTTAAAGTAGAGCTTTCTTAATATTTTTAAAGGAAAAGAACCATAAGTATGAGTAAAAGTGTTGAGAAAATTAAAATACTTACAAGGTATGTAGATAGGTAAGAAGATTTTTGAATTTACCTATGTAGATAGGTAAGAAGATTTATTTCTTGAGAAGGAGAAATTGGTGTAAGATATAGTGAATGTGATCGGGGTAAAGAGTGGGCCCAAGAATGGTAGGTGGAAGAGAGTACAGGTGTAGGGTCATGTTTGTCCCTGGGTAGGGTAAACCAAGGAGGACTGGCTGAGCTATCAAAACAAGTAAGAGTTCAGCCTGCGTGATGTATATCTTGGTAAAACATTTTGAGTGTGTGTATATATTATTTAAAATGGAGAAATAGGACAGATACACACTGTACAATGATACCTGTGGGGAATTAGTTGGCAAGAAATAAGATTGATGGGAGATGTAATGTTTTATTACTTTAGAACTTATAATTCTAAACTTTCCAGATGATTTTTAATAATTATGTATGTTTTAATTTGGAAACTTTAAAAAGTATAGTAATTAAGGACATGATTGAAATATTGATTTGATTTTAAAATTACATACTTTCATGACATAAAAATGAATCATATGCAGGAATCACGAAAGCCTAATTATTACAAACCAAGACCAATGTAACTCTTGAGGCCTAACAAAATTATCTGTATCTATTTTTAAAGGGCCTTTTCCAAAGAAAGACATATAAACACAATTGAATATTTCCACATGTAAATTTTATAGATTCACAAACCCCCAAATCACTTGCTGATATGGTTTGGCTCTGTGTCCTCACCCAGATCTTACCTTGAATTGTAATCTCCAGGTGTCAAGGGCAGGACCAAGTAAAGATAGTTGAATCATGGGGGTCATTTCCTCTTTCCATCATTCTGTTCTTATAATACTGTATGAGTCTCACAAGATCTGATGGTTTTATAAGTGTCTGGCATTTCCCCTGCGTGCACTCATTTTCTCTCTGCCACCCTGTGAAGAGGTGCCTTCCACCATGATTGTAAATTTCCTGAGGCCTCCCCAGCCATGTGTAACTGTGAGTCAACTAAACCTCTTCTCTTTATAAATTACCCAGTCTCAGGTATTTTTTCATAGCAGCATGAGAATGAGATTTGCCATCTCAAAACACCTTTATTCTACTTTCCTGACTTGAGTGGAGAAGCAAGTTCAGGGTAACTTGAAACTGTGAAGAGTTTTGCTTCTTCTGTCTTGTGTACAAGATTATAAAATGCTTGGCGCCTTCTCCTTGGACATGTATTTTATAAGGCTTATATGTTTGTATTCCATTTTGAATCTATAATACTGCATTTGACATTCAACCAGTTTTTAACCTTAAGAATAATGAGAGAGTTCTGAAAAGATAAGCTTAATAATAATAATAACTTACTTAGTTGCTTACAATCACTTTTACATAAATTATCTCACTGTTCTATTCAGGAGAATTCAGTGAAGTAGGAGAGATATGTAATATCCATTTTATAGATAAGAAAGCCACACTTAGAACACTTGTCCCAATTTACAGAACAAAAACTCAGGCTTTCTCTAGCACAGTCAGCCAGGAGAACTTTGTATGCCAAACAAGATGTTATAGATGTTCTTTGATTTGCAATTTAGATAAAATACTTTGCAACTTGGAATCCATAGATTTTAGTTTTTCTATTGTCCAAATGTGAAAAGAATTTAAATGATGTATTGGATTAAGCACAGAACATTTCAACATGTAATGAAATAGATTTTTTTAAGGTTTTTCACATATTCCTTTTTTTGGTCAGATAAAATCATCTTACCAATTCTTGATTTAAGTGAGTACAGGAGGTTGCTTATACTGTTTAGAATAAAGTTATCATTTATAGGCTAAGGATAAAGTAAAGGAGACCACAGTCTGCAACACAGCATGTGAATTGGATGGTTAAATTTATTAGGATACAGATTTCTAAAGGCGGCAACAGAGAGCTGCATTAACTGCAAAATAAGCTTTTTTCACTGCTGTTGTTGAAGCATTTATAAGAAAATTTAAAGCTGACTGGACTGAAATAAATTGTGCACATTTTTTCACATATCTTGATTGACATTTCTAACAAACCTTTTGCTACTATGTGACAATATATTGCTCTGTTACCAGCATAGTACACTTGAATATAACATTTTCATTATTCACCCTCCACTTAACATTTTTCAAAATGTCAAATTGCCAAGTGTGGTGGTGTGTACCTGTTGTCCCGGCTTACTCAGGAGGCTGAGGCAGAAGGATCACTAGAGCCCAGGAGTTCGAGGATGTGTTGCTCCGTGATGGCGCCTGTGGATAGTCACTGCACCTCATCCTGGACAATACAGCAAGACACCATCTTTTAGAAACCAAAAGCAAAAAAAAAGGTCAAAGTTTAAGATAAGCAAGTCATTTTTGGTAAAAAGCCCCAGCATGAACATTGGGCATTTGAAACACTTTTAGAATTATATTGCCATCTCTCCTTTCTCTTAACAACCAAAAGTTAACACAAGTAGTACTTTTTTTTTAATGTGGGTAAAATTTTTTTTTTTTTTTTTTTTTGA
>NW_016810434.1:1015044-1075044 GCF_001698545.2 Rhinopithecus bieti
GACGGAGTCTCACTCTGTCACCCAGGCTGGAGTGCAGTGGTGCGATCTCGGCTCACTGCAAGCTCTGCCTCCTGGGTTCACGACATTCTCCTGCCTCAGCCTCCGGAGTAGCTGGGACTACAGGTGCCCACCACCACGCCCGGCTGATTTTTTGTATTTTTAGTAGAGACGGGGTTTCACCGTGTTAGCCAGGATGGTTTCGATCTCCTGACCTCGTGATCTGCCCACCTCGGCCTCCCAAAGTACTGGGATTACAGGCGTGAGCCACCGCGCCCGGCTAATGTGGGTAAAATTTTTTGTGGGTAAACCGTGTACAGAATGTGTTTCAAGCCCTGGTGCCCCCTCCTCTAGTACATTTTAGGCAAATTATTGGTTTTAAATATATTAAAACAATTGAGTTAGAAATGTTATCAATTAAAGTAAATATGGATGTATATAAGCCCTGGTGTTTACTAATCTTGCTTTCTGTTCATTAAAATATAAGTAATTTCTGTTAGAATTTAAAATATAGCAGTATTACCATTTATAACCAAAATGAAGTGATTTAAAATAGTCATATTCTGGATATGTTCTGATAAGTTCTGGGAGTTCTGCTGAGGCTTCAGATACTGATGGGGGGGATGCTTATTAGCATTTACCTATTTTGTAAATTGGCTTCTGAGAAACTTTTTTTTTAGGAAAATGTTCCACTGCCACAAAAAGTTTGGAAACCTCTGATTTAAAATAACTTTCCTCCTTTTTGCAGTTACTTTCTTTTAGATGCAACTATATATCATAGTGGTTATGAGCACAAGCTCTGGATTCAGACTAGGTTTAAAACGGGGTTCCACTACTTCTAATTAGGTGACCTTTGGTGAGTTATTTTATCTCCGTAAGTCTGTTTCCTTACTTTTAAAAAACAGGGTGATAATAATACCTACCTCAAAGGGTTGCTATAAGCATATAATAATTACATAGCTTTTTCCAGTTAAGCTTTTGAGATATATTCCAACAACTTTTAATATATTATCAACAGTTTGTCTGGATATTTGAAGTGTGAGCATCTGGTTGAACACAGTGAGGAAGTCTCCAGATTCTCAACTTGGTTCTTACATCCCTAATCACACGATATTCTAGGCAGACTTCATAATCCACAAGTGGTTTTTGTTTGTTTGTTTGTTTATTTAGGGACAGGGTCCTGCTCTGTTGCCTAGGCTGGAGTGCAGTGGTGTAAACACTGCTCCCTGCAGCCTCGACCTCCTAGGCTCAAGTAATCCTCCTACCTCAGCCTCCCAAGTAGCTGAGACTGCAGGAGCACGACACCATGCCCAGCTGATTTTTGTATTTCTTGTAGAAACAGGGTTGCATCATGTTGCCCAAGCTGGTCTTGAATTCCTGGGCTCAAGTGATCCACTTGCCTCAGCCTCCCAAAGTTGTTTGGGAGGATTACAGGTTTGAGCCACTGTGCCTGGCCATCTTCAAGTGTTAAATCCATTTCCCTGAGCCATTCTTTCCTGGACTATTCCATTCTAGTCTTATCTAATGAATCCCCACAGCTTTGTCCATACCTCATCAGTTCCTTTTGCTTGGTCTTCAAAGCTTTGCCTTTCCTCCACCCCTCTCAACTACTGGCACTGATGATTTCCATCTACAATTCATTGTCCCCAATTCCCATTCCAGTCTTGATCAAGTCTAGCGATGTATTGTGAACTCTTCAAATACTAGGCTATTTTAGGACAAGGAGATTAAAAAAATCAAAGAAGGTTTGAATAGAAGGAGATACCAAGCCATGGGGACTTACAAAATGTACCATATTAGATGCTGTATTCGTGGCATCAAGACTAATTACAGGTCCCTGGACAGTAGCTGTAGTATGCTTACCTGCCATTCATCTCTGGCTAAAGGCTCTGTCACTTGCACTTGGGAGCTAAGGGTGGACACCTTGATTTGGTTGAAACCAAGAATCTCAGGTCTCTGGGAGGCTTGTTCTGGAATAGATTCTTACTGATAAAATCACATGAGATTGTCAGTTCTTTTATTTTTATTTTTATTTTTTTTTGAGATGGAGTCTAGCTCTGTCGCCCGGGCTGGAGTGCAGTCGCCGGATCTCAGCTCACTGCAAGCTCTGTCCCCCGGGTTTACGCCATTCTCCGGCCTCATTCTCCTGAGTAGCTGGGACTACAGGGGCCCGCCACCTCGCCCGGCTCGTTTTTTTGTATTTTTTAGTAGAGACGGGGTTTCACTGTGTTAGCCAGGATGGTCTCGATCTCCTGACCTCGTGATCCGCCCGTCTCGGCCTCCCAAAGTGTTGGGATTACAGGCTTGAGCCACCGCGCCCAGCCGACATTGTCAGTTCTATTCTTAGATATTAATCATATCCCTGATAGTTTACATGAACTTTTTAAAGTGCCTTGTGCATTAATTAATAATCAACCTGAAATGGCGTCTACTTTGAAACAGTCATTATCAGAATAAAGTAGCCAAAGTGTTAAGAAGCCTGAATTTTGAATCAGAATTTTATCTGTATCCAATGTAATATAAGTAAAGTACAAGTTGTGTTAAATGCGTATTGAAGACGAGAATAACAGTAGTGATTATAGTTAAATGAGACATGATCTCTTGATATACATCTTAGAAAATAAGAGGTTTGTTTTTTTCTTTAAGAGACAGGGTCTCTCTGTCTCCCAGGCTGGGGCATAGTGGCGCAATTATAACTCACCACAGCCTCAAACTATTGTTCTTGAATGATCTTCCCATTTCAGCATCCTGAGTAGCTGGGACTACAGGTGCACACCACCATCCTCAGCTAATTAAAAAATATTTTTTTTTTTTTTTTTTTTTGGGGAGATGGTATCTTGCTTTGTTGCCCAGGCTGGAAAATAAGAGTTTTTAAAAGAGCCATCATTTCTGGCACATTTGTATTAGTGTCTAACACGAATATAGTTTTTGTTTTCTAGTCTATTGGAGTAAATTTTATGTTTCTGTGACAGATTTCTATGTACAGTCGTGCCTTTACCGTTTTTTTTTTTTTTTTAAATTCATGATTTTCAGGGGTTGTTCATTTTCTTTTTTAAAAGTAACTAAAATAATCCCTTCAGGATTGAATTTTTTTCTCACTTTCCCTAAATCAGATCTTTTCCAGCTCCCTTCCTTAAAGCCAGATGATTCCCTCCACTTGTATGTCTCCAGCTACAACCCCAATCCCTGCTTCTTTCTTTAGTTTCTATTTCCCTACTCCTGCCTAAACTGCCTGTTAGTAAATGTTGGCCTTCTTTGAAAATTAGAGGTCTCTTCCTTGAGGGTACTATCTATTATTTCTGACAGGGCTGTGTTTCACTATGCTGCCTGGTTATTCTCACAATTGCATGATGTCTCTTCATTCTCTTATACTTGGCAGATTTTTGTGTGTGTGCACTTAGAAATAGTATTGTTTTTAAGAATTGGACTGTTTCATGACATTATTTTTAATGTATCATTCTAATTATAATGCAAGGTTTACCTATGAAAGTCATCTTCCTAGATAACTGTTTAGGTAATAAATATAATGTATATGGTAGCTGTACAATAGAAATGAAGAAGAAAGTTATTCATTAAAGTAAATTGAATTAATATTCTTGGAGTATGTATTTTAAAAAATGTAATTCATAACTTTTGCCCAATATTTGAATTTCAGGAATCTGTGTTGACATCCTTGATTACTTTTATGGACTTTAGAGTATGTGTGTGTGTGTGTGTGTGTGTGTGTGTGTGTGTGTGTGTGTGTAGAGTTTGGTTATTGAAATTGGAAGTAGAGAAAAGGGAAACAGTTACAAGGATTACTATGAGAGTACATAATCAAATTATAAGAGCTTCCTAGACCAACCTAACCCTCTGCAGCAGTCAGGCATATGGAGAGCCTGTCTGCCACTCTCTGAGAAGTTACTTTAATAAGAAAGTTATGTAAGACAATGAGAAGGCAGGTAGCTCCATCCTGAAATCCAAAGTTTTACTGTCCTTTCATCTTCATCTTAATCTATACTCCATTCTCTTCACCTTTTCCTTATAATTTGGCTTAAGTCCCAACCCCAGCATTTATACTTGGGTTCTTTTCCTATTTGTATCTTCTTGCTTGTTTTGAATGTTTAAAAAGAGGTTAGAAGAGGTTATTCTCAAATACCTGAAGTCTTGCAAGTAGCATGGGATGGAGATTTGTGTAGATTATAGAGCTCATGCTGCATCTACAGACAGCAGCTGCCATTTGGCTTAATACAGTGTTTGACAACCGGTACTGCAGGCCCATTCTTTCCGGAGTTTCCAGATTTTTCATCTTGAAAATCTAGATTTGTATGCAGTTTTAAAAATGTAATTGTTTAACTCAATTATTTTTATAAAAGCAATGAATGGTCCAAATGTATGTTGGCCAAAATTGGCCCATAATCCATGAATTTATAACTGCTCTTTTAGGATAACAATGTCTAATCAGAATTGCACAATAAAAACCACCTCTGGAGGTGTTTTTTTTGCCTAAACTGTAACTCCAGAAATAGAGATTCAACAGTTTTAGCAAAATGTACCATAGTATCAGTGCTGTCCCTCTCATGTAACTGAGTATTGCTACTGTTAGGCCCATACCCACCAAGTTTGACTCACTTAGATATGCCACTGCTGATCAAGCTTGAGTTTCTCCTGTGTATTTTGGCGCTGTATTTAAACTGATAGCTGGACCAAGAATAAGGAAGGTTGCCCTGACTCCATTTTCATATGTTCTCCACCTTATACCCTTTCCCACAGGTTTTTAGTTTTGAATGTTTCTTTCTCAGCTTTTAAATTTAGCTTTTAAATGTTTCCTGGTTATGACAACTGTATGCAAAAGCAGAAAACGTTTCTAATTATCTTGCCTAAGTGGTTACACATTTAGGTCCAAGTAAGGGGTGAGACCTGTTATATATGTAGAGTCCAGTTACTTCTGGTGTTTGTAAAGTTTTAGAGACTCTGTCAACTGCCTTTTAAAAATGTTGCATCTGTTAAGTTCTGCTAAGGGATGTCCATCTCTATGTGCTGTAATCCTGTGTAGTACGCCATGGTTGAGTTACATATCTCTATTCTAGTCCATGGAAACATTTCCGTAGACAAGCAATACTTGAATGTATGGGCCCTTAGAAGCTTGTATACTTGGCAGTTGAAAGTAACATAAAAACTACCACGTTTGGGATCTGGAAGCCCTGGCCATTAAGGCAGACCTCAGTGAAGCTTTTGCTGAAAAAGAGGGATGTATGCTCTGATTCAGTCTTTGTAGGCTTGGTAGAATTTGGAGCATTTGTGCCCTGAAGTATTTCTGTGGCAGACATCTAGGCTAAGTGGGCATTACTGTTCACTTGCTTCTTGTGCGGTTATATTTTATACCAGGTTATAAAATTTAGGAAGACTCTAATCTCTCCTAGGAGAAACTTCTCTGGAAGACCATACAATCACTTCATTCGTTATTAATCCCAGCTGACTTCCTTGGCACTAATCATACTTTCAGTTTCACAATGCTTATTTACTAGGTGTCTAGCAGCCAACCTCTCAATAAGCTTACACGTCCTCGACAAGGGAGAACAAATGTATCCAAGGGTCACTCTGGCAGTAAATCTCTGCATCAGTTATCTTGTTATGCTTGATCACAAATGAGCCTAACTTAAAGTGACATAACAAAGGTTCTTTCTTTCTTACATTATATGTACATTGTGTGTCATCTGTGGCTCTGCTCTACCTTGTCTTCATTCTGGGTCCCAGACTGGTAGCATGCCCTGTTTGCGACATGGCTAGTCTCAAGGCCAAGGGAAAAAAGAAGCATAACGAAATCATATGTTTCTTTTTTTTCTTTTCTTTTCTTTTCTTTTCTTTTTTTTTTTTTTTTTGAGATGGAGTCTTGCTCTGTCGCCCAGGCGGGAGTGCAGTGGTGCGAACTCGGCTCACTGCAAGCTCCGCCTCCCGGGTTCACGCCATTCTCCTGCCTCAGCCTTCCGAGTACCTGGGACTACAGGTGCCCGCCACCACGCCTGGCTAAGTTTTTTGTATTTTTAATAGAGACGGGATTTCACCGTGTTAGACAGGATAGCCTCGATCTCCTGACCTCGTGATCTGCCCACCTCGGCCTTCCAAAGTGCTGGGATTACAGGTGTGACCCCCGCACCTGGCCCGTGAGTTGTTTCTTAAAGCTTCCTTTCAAAAGTTACACATTCCACTTCTACCCACATGTCATTGGCCAAAGCAAGTCACATGGCCAGGCCTAATGTCAGTGGGGGAAAGAAGAACTTTTTTTTTAATGATAATATCATCTAATACATTTTGCCTATCTCCAGACCTTATAGCTTGGATGTTAGATGTCTCGTCAGTCAACAGAAGAGCAGGTGTAAAATGTGTGCTTCAGTGCCACACCAGCAGTCATGTGAATTGACACAGTAGCTGTCATCGCTCTTATACCTGTCCTTAGGCAATAAGTAATTATTTTATCAGATAATAATGCCAAGAGTGGTCAGTGTTCTTATCAAGAACAATTTTCCCCTTACCTATTTAGTATTTTACTTCTCCCAAATCCACAACTTCCGTGGATGCATACTTCTTAAGACACAAGTTGAACCACAAGTTTCCACTTTTGGCCTTTGTGGAAAGCTCACAAGTAATGTTTTGTTTTGTTTTGTTTTGTTTTGTTTGAAACAGAGTTTCCCTCTGTCGCCCAGGCTAGAGTGCAGTGGTACGATCTCAGCTCACTGCAAGCTCCGCCTCCCAGGTTCACGCCATTCTCCTGCCTCAGCCTCCCGGTAGCTGGGACTACAGGCACCCCCCACCACTCCCGGCGGTTTTGTATTTTTAGTAGAGAGGGGGTTTCACCGTGTTAGCCAGGATGGTCTCGATCTCCTGACCTTGTGATCCGGCCGCCTCGGCCTCCCAAAGTGCTGGGGTTACAGGCGTGAGCCACCGCACCCGGCCACAAGTAATGTTTTTATACATATTATGCTTGTTAAAAGCTAGAGTTTCTGCCCTGAAGTTACCTTTATCGTATCTAGCTCTTTTTATCAATCCCTGTTGCCACAAATTGAGGGTTATGCTCTCTAATGTTAATTGGATTGAGTTTTCTCACCTTAAATCGTATGTTCTGACAATATATCAACCAGTTTTGTCTCTGGTGATGATCTCAGCACTCTTACTCAGATTTCCAATCCTTACCACATCATTGGATTCAATACTTCCATGAATTGTATTTTATTTCTAAAAAGATTAGGCCAATCTCTTAAGCTATTTAGACTGGAATAGTTACTTTATCTGTGCAACTGCCCAATTATCAGTTCTGGATTTTCTTGCCTCCCTTATTCCTGGCTACCCATGACTCCTCTGAAAACCTTAAACAATTTATTTTGGAAAGATGTTTACTTTGTTATAACAGATTAATAGGTATCTTCACAGGAATACCTTTAAAATATATTTTATTATATAATTGTTTATAAATATGATAAAGTAGGAAATCAGATTTATTACTTCAGAGTTAGGAAAATTTTCATTAAAAAGTGGCACTTCCAAATAAATATGATATTTAGAGCCTGTCTCCTACTAGACATTGTAAATATGTGGGTTTCTTGACCCTAACTTTTAAAAACGTTTTGAAACAGCTTCCAAATTTGTCTTATTGTCTAGATCACAAGAGACTCCTGAAGATGGGAAGCCTCCAGCTTTACCACCCAAACAATCAAAGAAAAACAGTTGGAACCAAATTCATTATTCACATTCGCAACAAGATCTAGAAAGTCATATTAATGAAACATTTGATATTCCATCTTCTCCTGAAAAGCCCACTGTAAGTAGCTTCTTCAGATATTCTCATTTTCTTTGGATTTTAAAATCCTAAATGAAATTTCTTTTGTACTGTGGCATTTTTTAGTTGTAAGTTGTATTACAGTACCTTCTCTTTTTCATCATATTCTTTGGTCATGAATTGTGCCATGATGTAACTCGATATAAGTTCTATAATTAAAAGTGACCATGGAGTGCACAGAGTATATAATTAAATAAGCTTTGGGGTTAAGGGAAGATTCCTAGAAGAGATCATCTCTGATAAGAACTAGTCAGATTTTTTTCCTTCAAAGAGCAGGCATAGAACATACTAAATGAAAGAAGCCCAGGACAAATAGCCATGTGCTGTATGATTTCATACACGTGAAATATCCAAAACAGTCAGATCTATCAAGAGACAGTAAGTAGATTTGTGGTTGACTAGGCTTTGGAGGATGGCAGGTGGGGAAATGGGGAACGACTGCTAATGGATACAAGATCTAAAATTAGATAATAGTGATGTTTGTACACCTCTGTGACAAGAGTAAAAATTGTGGAAATATACACTTTAAATGGGTGAATTATATGTGAATTATATCTCAATAAAGCTGTTTTTTAAAATCACATATATCAAGCAGAGAAAGTATCATTTGAATTCATGTAACATTTATGAGCACCCTCTGTGTACTCATACATATGAACCTGGCTTGTTATGAACCAGGTTCTACGGATATAGCAATTAATAAAGACAGACATGGCCTCTGTACCTCCTGTCACTTAATAGTCTAGCATGTGCTGGCAAGAATGCATGAGAGGGTATATCTGGTTGGGCTAACTGCAAGTTATTAGTCAAAGAATTTACTTTTCTGAACTAAAATTTTTACTAGAATTATGATTTTTTACAAACTATATGTAATATAAGCATACAAAAAGTATGCTTCCTATATAGCTGAAGAATAGATTTTAAGTGAAGAAAATTACAGATTATTTAATTTTGTCTTTTTAAGCCTAATGGTGGTATTCCACACGATAATCTTGTCCTAATCAGAATGAAACCTGATGAAAATGGAAGGTTTGGATTCAATGTAAAGGTAATCTGGAATTTATTTTATACTCAGTTTTTAAATTAAGGTGTTCTTATTTTGGTAATATTTGACTAACATTTTACTTACTCTCTTTTTAAGGGAGGATATGATCAGAAGATGCCTGTGATTGTGTCTCGAGTAGCACCAGGAACACCTGTGAGTTATCTAAATGTTTCAAATAAATCCTGTTTTCAAGAATATGTACTTATTTTATAATTCTTATTAGTTTAAATAAAGGAAGGAATTTCATCATTTATTTTATTAAGTGTCAAATGTTGGCTGAATCTCTTTAAGTTGCTGGGAAGTTAGTTTTACTTGTTCTAAGTTTTTTAAATCCCTGTTTTATAAAGAAGCTATTTATGACTTTCACTGCTTCTAAAGCATTAACAGAGTCTATCAAAATAACCCCCTTAAAAAACAAAATATAGACAGAGGTATAGTTTTGTGAGGGGTTTTGTTTGCTTGTTTACTTTTTATTAGAGTAGTTTAAGTACATTATACTTGCCTACGCACGCCTTTAAAATTTTACTTTAAATGGAAATGATACTACAAGAACCAGCAGCCTGAGAGAAAGAGGCCAGCTATGCTTTTTTTGGTGCTTTGCAGCAACCTCAAAGTTGGTTTGAAAATCACAATTGCCGGGCGCGGTGGCTCAAGCCTGTAATCCCAGCACTCTGGGAGGCCGAGACGGGCGGATCACAAGGTCAGGAGATCGAGACCATCCTGGCTAACACTGTGAAACCCCGTCTCTACTAAAATACAAAAAACTAGCCGGGCGAGGTGGCTGGTGCCTGTAGTCCCAGCTACTCGGGAGGCTGAGGCAGGAGAATGGCGTAAACCCGGGAGGCGGAGCTTGCAGTGAGCTGAGATCCGGCCACTGCGCTCCAGCCCCGGCGACAGAGCGAGACTCCATCCCAAAAAAAAAAAGAAAAAAAAAAAAAATCACAATTGAGATTGATCAAAGATATCATGTTATGTGGTTTTGGTTCTGGTTTTTAAAGACCTTGTTTTTTGCTAAAATAACAGGGTACTCCTGGAATACCCCTGGCATGAGCATAAACACAGGATAGCATATTTAAATGTAAATACGTCAGATAGCTATTGAGGTGTCACACAAAACTAAAGAGCATGAATGCAATCATACCTCTACAAGAAACTTTTAAAATCATCAAGACTTTCTACTTTTCGTCTGTTTATTTTTATGTGATTGTTTGATTCCTCTCAGTGCAAATGAATTTGTACATTGAAGCAGCCTACCTCTCAAGCCACTCCAGATAAACACTCCAGTCTAAGTAAAAACAGTGTACTTAGTAGCAGCTTCAAGCAGAGTTTTGTAACACCACTACCACACGCGCACACACACACACACACGATTGTGACTCCTAAGTCTCCACTAAATAGAAATTGTATAACTACCTACTGCTATTGTGATCCTCAATCCATGTAGTAGGATATGACTACTAATAACTTCCAGGTTTGTATATTACCAGCTCAGTAGCCCACAGTGACCTCGCAGTCTAAATTATAAACTCCTGGGAAGTAAACCCTTAATAGACCCGGCATGGATCATATTTCCTCACTTGAAAAAAGTCTGTTGTGACTGGGGGACGAGACCAGGGATATAATGTATAAAATGACTCCTGGGGACATGCTATTAATATGTATGTAAAAGATGGGGACAAAGATGGTAGAGATAATCCAAAATTACTTATTTTATATATATTTGATGGGAAATATGAATATGATTGGGACTGCAGATGAAGGGATGAAGGATTGATGAATTATCATCTATCATGTAGAAATGTAATAGATAATATCTAAAACAGAAAAGAATAACAATAGAGAGATGTTAGAGATGCAGAGGTAAATACAGAAAGATATATCTAAAGTGTTGAAACAACACTTTTAGAGATGGGGAGGTGGTAGGGAGGAACACAAATAGTTTCTTAACAATCTTACATACCTAGTCAAATCTTTTAATGGTGTGATTTATAACTTTGCTAAAACAAAATTTAAGACTTAAAGCAGTTGTATATCTTTTGGCCTGACAATTTCACATTTAGGAATTTCCCCTAATGAAATAATTCAACTAGGGAACAAAGAGTACTTACACAAGGATATTAACTGTATGGTTTATAACAGTTTAAAGTGGAAAATAATCAAGTGTGACTAGGGAACAAAGAAAACTTATACAAGGATGTTAACAGTATGGTTTATAACAGTTTAAAGTGGAAAATAATCAAATGTGGNATTTAAGACTTAAAGCAGTTGTATATCTTTTGGCCTGACAATTTCACATTTAGGAATTTCCCCTAATGAAATAATTCAACTAGGGAACAAAGAGTACTTACACAAGGATATTAACTGTATGGTTTATAACAGTTTAAAGTGGAAAAATAATCAAGTGTGACTAGGGAACAAAGAAAACTTATACAAGGATGTTAACAGTATGGTTTATAACAGTTTAAAGTGGAAAAATAATCAAATGTGGCTAGGGAACAAAGAATACTTATACAAGGATATTAATTATAGTATGGTTTCTAACAGTTTAAAATGAAGAATAACCAAAATGTTCATCGTTAAAGTTGGGGAAACAAATTATATGGTGCTTTGTGTCTATTGAGATGATAATGTAACTCTATATAAATATGGAAATATATCCATAAGATGGTATTATGGAAAAATACATGTTATAATTTCACATATATGTTTGAACCAGTTAAAATATTACATACATAGAAAATTCTGGAAACATGCTTTAAAAGTTACCAGTGTTTAATGTGGGTAATGGAATTACAGGTATTCTGTATTTTTTTGATTGTCTGGATCATGACAATGAGTATATATTGCTCTTAGAAAGTATAATACACGTTTCTTTATTTGCATGACAGTTGTAATAGTCAATGACTCACATGCATAAAAAAAGTATTCATTTTTCTGAGCAATGAATATGGATAGTTTTCAATTAAGCCAAGGTTTCACAGAATATTCTATAGATATATTCATTTCCAAACAGAATTCTAAGACTCTTAAGTTCTCTTTTTAATCTGTACATATTGTTGGTAATTTTTCCCTTTTGCCATGTAGAACTATGTTCCATAAATATTAGCTGAAATTTAGAACAAATTAAAACATAGTCATTCTATTGGGGAAAAAAATTAGAACAATGGGAATTTATTATTTTTGTATTATTTTATTAATTTAGAGACCACCACAACCTTCTAATTGGAAACCACAGTTTAGGCGATCAGGGGAAAAGGAAAAGATTTCTGTTTTTTTATGAATACGTAACAGTTGTACATATTTATGGAGTTCAAATATTTTATTGTCATTTTTTATATTGGACATCTTCTGAAATGGATAAAATAACTCCCAATTAAAGTTATGATTCTCCTTCTGTTTGATAATCTTAGCCAAAAGGCTGTTGCTCCAACAAAACTCAATTTTAACATTATTGGCCAGGTGTGATGATCATAGCTATAATCTTAGCACTTTGGGAGGCTAAGGTGGGAGGATTGTTTGAGCTCGGGAGTTTAAGACTACCCTGGGCAACGTCGTGAAACCTTGTTTCTACAAAAAAATACTTTAAAATTGGCCAGATATGGTGGTACGTGCCTGTGATGCCAGCTACTCCAGTGGCTGAAGTGGGAGGATCACTTGAGCCCAGGAGATAAAGGCTGCAGTGAGCTGTGATTACACCACTACACTCCAGCCTAAGCAACAGACCAAGACCCTGTCTCAAATATATAGCGCGACCCTGTCTGAAATACACACACACACACACACAGCAAGACCGTCAAACAAGACAGGGTCTTGCTCTGTATGTGTGTATATATACACACAAACAGTTAATTTAGACTTGTCAGATCGGAATGAAATACAAATTAAAAATTGTAACATATCTGACAAAAGGCATATTAACTATGAGAGTTCCCTTTAGTGATAGTGGATACAGTAAGAGATTCATAGCTATCCTCTTTAACACATAGACCACCTCTTTTTTTCTGCCAAGTATACTATGCACAAAATAATGTGAGGGAAAGCTCTGTCTGCTATAGCCCATACTTACATTTTCCCCAGTACCATTGGCTCCCAATTCACTACACTTCAGGTATCTCAAAGACATCTACAAAAACTTGGAACTAATTGGTATACAAAAGCATCAAACTGCTAGTGCACAGAGGGAGTATATGAATGTCTGTCATCTACTTCACTACATAAGTAGACAAAAAAGCAACTTGAGAGAATGAGCATAACTCTAAATTTGAACATTCCAGATTTTAAAGCTTTGGGTTGAATTATCTTTATCTTCACAACAACTCTAAGAAATAATCAGAACTTTTCATTTTCAGATGTCTTTTCAGAACTTCAGATGTCTAAGATCACACATGTCAGAAGTAACAGAGTAACTTCTAGACCAGTGTTTTTTCCACTAATGACAATCGTTATTGGATTTTATTGACTTTGTGTTGATAATGAATTTCAGTAGTTGTGCTTTTATTTCTTCATGCCTTTACCACAAGCGGTTCCCTTTTCTGTAAGATCCAACCCCATCAGTTCCTTCTCAAGCTGGCCTATCATTCTTCAATCTTCACTGCCATATGTTTTCATTGCTGTGTTCCCAGAACATGTTGTCCATATTTCTGTTTCTTTTGTCTCTTTTACCTTAATTGCTGTTTGTCTTCTCACTTTGCACTATAGTGCAAGACTATAAAAATGACCATGCAAGATGAAATCGTGCAGGATCTTGATGATTAATGGGAAAAATTATAGTTGTTCCCAAGACCTTTAAATTTGTTGTCAAAACATTAAGAATTTCCTTTACTGTCTCTTATAAAGGTAAAAGGAAATGAAAAAAATAGTAAAGCTAATATGGGATTTTGTATCCTGTAATTCAAAACATTAGAAACACTGAGAATTTAAATGTTTTATTTTCTTGTGAAAACTCATCATGAGTAGTTTAAATGGTGCTTGCCTCCTCCCCGTGGTACAGCTTAGAATACCAAATGAGCTTCACTTCTTGCCTTGCCAAATTGTTGTAATACTGTCTGCTTGACATGCTTTCAACACTTTGTCCTTTGAACTTTCGATGTGAAATATCTCCAAAAGTTCCTTTGGCTACATATCTACAGTCTCTCGAACAACACCAGTGTTAACATTCCCATGGTCATCTATTGCTTCTCTAACTCTATTTATGGTCAATTCAAACTTCACCTCCAGCATTATTCACTTTGCTGCACTTTCATCTTTTGTGATCAATTCCCTCTTTAGGTTTAGGTTATTCATTTTAATATGGGCTTTTCTCTGGGAGACTGGGAGGCAGCCCAACTACATGCTTTCCTGTCTGCACTTGAACTGAAAACAGATGACCATCAAACTTTGGAAGAACTGATGTGACTGGCCACTGATTATGATGTGTGTCTATTATTTATGTAGTGATTTTTGTATTGAAGCTAGCAGCAAAGTTTGTACTTTTTACAGTTATTCACAGTAAATACACTGTGGTAACTAAAGTTTGAATCGTATTGTTGGGGGACTGGTGTTATTTAATTAAATCATGGTGACTGAAGTTTGTATGTATCTAGACAGTGTAAAGCTAAAGCTACTTGTGTGTATGTACGTGGAAATCATCAGTCTTATTTGTATGTCTAGGCACATAATAGGTCATCAGGAAAGAAATTGTTGAGTGAAGAAGGAACGAAAATACTAACTCTCTGGCAAAACTAGATTTCTACATTTTTTAAATAGATGAATAAATGAATAGATGCTTTTCTATATGTAGTTTAGTTCTCTTGCTATCGGGTCTATAAAAATAAATTCCTGTCCTCTCCTTTCAGAAAGTTGCATGCCATTCTGAAAACTTATCTATATTATATTACAGGCTGACCTCTGTGTCCCTAGATTGAATGAAGGGGACCAAGTTGTACTGATCAATGGTCGGGACATTGCAGAACACACTCATGATCAGGTTGTGCTGTTTATTAAAGCTAGTTGTGAGAGACATTCTGGGGAACTCATGCTTCTAGTTCGACCTAATGGTGAGTACTCTATGTAGTACCAGATATTTATCATAATTTATTACTGTTCATTACTGAACACAGCAACCAGATTTCTGACATAAAACATAAGTCACCTAAGTTTCCTGCTCAAAGCACAGTGGCTTTCATTGACACGTGGAGCAGAATTCAAGTTCTTTGACCCCCAACCCTTGCTCCCACTCAGCCTTGCTTACTTTCCTCTATTCTACACTAGCTTTCTTGCAGTTCCTCAGATGTTCCAATCTAATCTACTTCTTAGGGTTTTTATCCTTGCTGTTCCCTCTGCTAACATACTCTTTTTGATTTTGTTTTGACTTACACCTATACTTCATTCAGGTTTCTGGTCAGATATTATCTTTAGAAGGGCTTTCTCCCCTGACTACCATAGCTAAAATGACTTCCCATTTCCCCTAAATTGTAGTAGTTGTAGTACTAGTACTCAATAAATACTAGTTGAATGAATGAGTAAATTTGAACTCTGTTCCACTTTTAGAAAATGCCATAACAAGCTATAAAGTGTTTTTAAAATACTGCCTTTGTTTTCAGTATATGATGTCTACTAGCCTAATCATGTCATCTCCCGATCTGGACAGCTGACTTGTTAAGTCATAGTCATGGAATTCCAGGTTTGGAGAAACCTTGAACGCCATAAGCTCTAGCTCTTTGGTTAATTGCATGACTTTCCTCCACAACAACCTCAAGAACATTCTACCAATATAGATAGAGTACTGTCTGGCTCCTGAAACAGGTCATTCCATCTTTGGATAGCTCAAACTATAAATTGAACTAAAAGTCCGTCTTTCTTCAGTCCTGCTCCTAATTCTATCACTTTGTGCTATGCATTATAAGTTTAACCCCCCTTCCTTCAGATTTTTGACAATAGCTAATTTTACCAGAAACCCTCCTCCCTTTCTCCAGTTTAACAGTCCTAGAGTCCAGCCAGTGTTCATATGGCATTGTTTAGAGTTCCCTCAACACTTTATCAGTCTGCTCTAAGAAAAAAGTTTTATATGTCTAATATCCCAGAATTAGACATCTTCTTCTGGTTTTGTTCTGTACAATTTACTATTAATCATTATTTTTGCCACAGAATAATTATTGTTAATGCCATATTACCACTTGTTGAATATGTACCATAGGAAAGTAAAATATCACTCGAATTCTGCTTGTCACCACCATACCCAACCCTGCAAAATTTTGCAAGGACATTTCTTTTTTATAAACAAAAAATAAAAAATCCTCTTTTTACCTCTTGTTCACAAATAGGCGTTTTCACTTTATCTTCTCCACTTTGTGTTCTTTTCCATTCATGGTCTAGAATTGGCTTTCTAGGAAGATTAAAAGGACTTCAACAGAACATTCTATTTTGACTTTTCAAGGAACTTGTTCATTTAGACCTCATACTTAGGTGAGTCATTAGGTGTTTTCTGTCACATACAGCTACTTAAATTTTAAACCAGGCATAACATTTTTTTTTCTTTATTTATTGTTTTCTGTTTTCTCTTGATAATAGATCCTAAAGAACTCAATAATACTAGCTAATAATTATTAAAAGCTTTCTGTGTACCTAGGCTCTTTTGTATGTTTTTACTTAATCCTCATAGACATCCAATGAGATAGATGAATTATCCCCATTCTAGAGTTGAAGATACTTTGACACCAAGACATTCAGTTACCTGCTCACAGATTCATGATGGTACAGAGCCAGAATATGAACAAAAATCCATATGATGGCAAAGACCCAGCATTTTTACAATCCCAGATCTCATCCTTTTGCTTTAAAGTAGGAGAGGAACCCACCAGGGTCTACTTCTTGCAAAATTTCTTTCTAAATTGTTTCGTGGTCAAAATGCAGAGCAGAACCTGCATCTACTTTCAGTGTGGGTCTATCTTTTCCATTCTTAAAGTATCATATAATTAAAATTTAAACTATGTCTGCCAAGAATACGTTTTTGTTTTTCTGATCTTTTCCCCTTTAATTCTTATTTCTTCTTAGGCAGAATGTTGTCATATCTTTTGTTCTTTCGTTCTTCATTTCAGAAATTTATTCTTCTAAAAAAAAGTACAGATATTCAAGGAGGAACCAGGTCTCTTAGGCAAGGGTAAAAGAGGCCCCTACCTTGGCTCCATATCTTAGAAGGCCCCGCTTTGGCTCTCTTTCTTCTCCAATGGAGTCATAATTTTATAGGACCAAAAGGACATGCCAAGCTATAACCTCCCTTCCCTTTCTATGCCACTTTTTTCAAACCTCAGTTCTGGGTCCAGATAACCCTGAGCCCCTCTCGATCTTCGTGGGTGTTTTCCACACATCCATTCTCTCAATGTTGGTTCACATGGTGTGTGTATCCTAGCCCAGCAGGTGGCTAAGAGGCTACAGTTTGTGGAGGGAGAGGTATAGATATATCTTGCATGTGGGCTGGGATCTTCACATGTGTGTTTATAAACCCCTGTGTTAAAAAATGGGACTGAGAGTGGGTAACGGTGGAATGCAGGCCTAGGATCTGGGGTCTAAATCTCCTCACATTACCATGACCATGAATTCTGGCCTAGAATTCTCATTTGAATTCTGGCCTCCCAGGTTGTTTTGTAGATACATCACCAAAAGAGGATGAAGCATATTTTGTTTAGCACTGTGTTCACGTTTTTTGTAACTTAAACATATGGTGTATAGGTCTCTATTTGTACTCTTGCCCTAGGTCCCCTAGAAATTAAGAGAGGGTGTATTCACAGGTGCTTCTCAGCAGCTCTTCTCTTTCTTATTGTCTCTTCAAGTTATAGACATTTTCAGTGATGTAGCCAAGAACGCTTCTTCCCTCCAAAGATACAGCAAAGCCCCTCAACTCCACAACTACTTTCTGTCCCCCCGCACAGTGACGCCAGACTCAGATCTGTTGTAATTCTTCATAAATGAATTATTTTTTGAACAAAACATTATACAGTGTATCTGGTAAATTCCTATCGTGTGAATTCATTAAGATTTCCACGTGTATTGGGATTGGTTTGATTTTTCTTTCTTTTTTTTTTTTTAGCTGTATATGATGTAGTGGAAGAAAAGCTAGAAAATGAGCCAGATTTCCAGTATATTCCTGAGAAAGCCCCCCTAGATAGTGTGCATCAGGATGACCATTCCCTGCGGGAATCAATGATCCAGCTAGCTGAGGGGCTTATCACTGGAACAGTCCTGACACAGTTTGATGTAAGTAATATCATTATATATTAAAAGCATTTTGCTGATATTTTCTAACTAGTTTCATAGTTTCTTAAGTGCCTAATCTATGCATTATAATTTCTAAACTAAAATGATATTCTGAGAAATGTTTGACATAAAGAGTTCTAAAATGCCAAGTTTCGAAAATTGCTCCCAAAATACTAGCTATGGTTATATAAATAGAATATCTTTTAAAAAGAGGGATAAGGAAATTTTATACATATGTCATCAAACTGAATTTTTTTCTGTAGTTAAATAGCTGTTTTTTTGAAAAGTGGCAGATGAGGATAGGCTATTATAGACTTTAAAATCCTGAGCTAAAGGAAAATAACTTTTGTTTTTGAAGTTTATACCTTGTCATATTTAATCTCTGTTTATTTTTTGTCAGTGCAATCTTGAAAACTGGGAAAAACAAAACCTTCAGACAGATCATTATATCCAACGAACTAGAATGCTTCTTCAGTGCTTATAATACGCATTTGACCCACGGCCACCCAGTGGATTTGGAAATGTTTTATTCAGACTGTATGAACCTAATTTGTTTAAAATAGTAAACCCGAATTTTTTTGTTTTGTTTTGTTTTTTGAGAAGCGGCCTCTCACTGTGTAGCCTAGGCTGATCTCAAATTCCTATGTCCAAACAGTCCTCTGGCCTCAGCCTCTCAAGTAACTGGAATTACAGGCATGCACAGCCATGCTAGGCTCCCTGGATAGTTTTCAATGTGTTTTTAGAAATGACCATCATTAATAATTGTTGCTCTGCCATGTATGTTATAGGTAAATGTTTAATTATAAAACATTTAGGATATGTCTGTTAGTTTTTATTCAAAAGTTCTTAGTTCATATACTGTAAACACCTCCAAACTAAATGAAAGTTAAATGTTTTCTGCAGATTTGCTACTCACAACTTCAGGTGCTCCTGCCGTAAGCAGAATTGGTTTCACTAGTTTTACCGCTTTTCAAAATATGACACATACTTTATGTTAGAAATTGAAGAATTCAGCTTTGCAAATCTGGTTCAGTACTCTACTAGCCTATGATATATCATTGTATAGATGACCTATTCAAAGGGAAAAAAACCTGTTTCCTGTTAGTATAGAAACAAGTCTGGAAAACAAAACAGAAATTGTTTATGGCTTTTGTTGGAATTGTCCCCCCTTTTTTTTTTTAGCAACTTTATCGGAAAAAACCTGGAATGACAATGTCTTGTGCCAAATTACCTCAGAATATTTCCAAAAATAGATACAGAGATATTTCGCCTTGTAAGTATCTTATTGTCTCTGTTAAATTTAATCTTTTATATATAACTTTACTAAAACATTATTTCTTTTAAATGTTTTAGATGATGCCACACGGGTCATTTTAAAAGGTAATGAAGACTACATCAATGCGAACTATATAAATGTAAGTTTATTTTATTATGCCTTTGCCATTTGGAAAATAGGAGCCACTATAAACTTTGAGGTTATTTTCTTTTTGTTGAAATCCTAACCTGGGTAGAATATTAAAACTTTCAGATATGAAAAATATTATTGAAGTAATATTAAATAAAATATTTTGGTACTTGTGTATTAATATACAGGTAGAGAGTGGAATGGAATAGTCCAGTTCATACATAAACTGAGATAAATACTAGAATTTTGTTTATGGTAGAGGTGGTCTTTTAAATCATTGGAGATAAAACAGACTATCCAATGAATGGGTGGTCGGGTCAACTGTCTAGAACAGGAGCCCCCAATCCCTGGGCCATGGACCAGTAATCATACATGGCCTGTCAGGTACCAGGCCACATGGCAGGAGGTGAGTGGTGGGCAGACATTACCACCTGAACTCCATCTGCTGTCGGATCAGTGGTGGCATTAGATTCTCATAGGAGTGCGAACCCTATTGTGAACTGCACATGTGAGGGATCTAGATTGCATGCTCATTATGAAAATCTAATGCCTGATGATCTATGCTGGAACAGTTTCATCCTGTAACCATCCCCACCTCCCACCCTCCCAACCCCACTCCATGGAAAAATTGTCTTCCCTGGTGCCAAAAAGGTTGGGACCACTGGTCTAGAATATGTCATTGTAAAGAGGCATTTTTTTTTCTTAACTCTGTAATTAGAAAATTTCAAATGTACAAAATTAGAGCAAACAGTAAAATCAAACTTCATGTACACATGACTCAGTTTCAGCACTTGTCAACTTATGACACACTTTGTTTCACCTTTACCAGGTTCTTTTGAAGTAGATCTTTATATCATATCTTTCATCTATAAATACTTCACCTCCACTCGATGTCAACATGTATTTCAAATATATCAAAATGTAATTTTAAAAGTGGAATTATGAAAATACTTGAAGGGAATATGTGAAAATTGTTTAAAATCTCAGGGGGAGGTTTTTTAAGCTTAGATACATGTCTAAGCTTAAAGAGATGAATTTGACAAGGTACAATTTGTTATTTTGAAATGCTGAAAACTACTAAAATCAAATGACAAATGGAATTTTTTAAATACTAGAAAAGGCTTATTTAATATACAAAGAGCTTCATAAATAAATAAGAAAAGTAAGCCTGGGAAACATATTGAGACTCCATTTCTCGAATAAAATAAAATAAAAATTAGCAGTCATGGTGGTGCATGCCTGTTGTTCCAGCTACTCAGGAGACTGAGGTGGGAGAATTGCTTGAGCCTGAGAGATTGAGACTGCAGTGAGCCATGATCACATGACTGTCACTGGGTGACAGAACAAGACCCTGTCTAAAAAAAAAAAAAAAAATTCAATGAAAATAATGGATGAAGGACATGCAAAGACAATTCATAGAAAAGGAAATTATGCAAATGACATTTTTAATAGTCATTTTTAAATCTGTACGGAAGTAGAGAGAATAGTATAAAAGAGTCCCCCCATACGTCTTACCCAGTTTCAAGAGCTATCAACTCGTGGCCAATCTTGTTTCAGCTAAGTACTAGCCTCCAAATTATTTTTAAACCTAAATATATCACTGTATATGTAAATTGGGTTAATTTTCACCATTCGATGTTGTCATACTCTAGAAAGTCTTTGTACATGCTAAATTAGGGAGTATTTAATCATTGCTTCTAGGGAAAATACAGGGGTTAGGTTCCCCCAGGCCTAAAGTCACAACATTTTCATTAGCCGATAAATACATACTGTTGTTTCTGTTTAAAAACACTTTATTTAATATATATTGCTGATCCATTAACCTTTAACTCATAGTCAACAGCACTATAACTCATGCCTCAAGGAAGCTTATCTAACACATATTTCTTCCATGAGGTATATCACATCCTTCTTGAACTTAGAAACACTAGTCAGCACTTTAAAACTACACTTGGGGCCATTTTAAACAGCAAAATCACTAGTTAAAAAAAAAAAAACCAAAAGGTGAAAAGTATGGCACTACATAGAGTGCAAAAAGGTCACTTGTTTCCCATATGAGAGCTAAAACAAGATGTCAGAGTTGCTTTGTTTGATCTCACTTGGAAATGTGCATGTCTTAAGATCACTCAAATTTTTCACTGCTGTATGTCTACTACATGACCAAGAAATCCCTGCAACTGTTTTAAGGGTTATGAATATATTTTAGCAAGTAGTCAAATTTGCAAATTGAGAATCCTTGGTGGAGGATTAGCTACTTAAGAATATACCTCTGATAAGGCCTCTTTTTGTGGTAGCAAAACCACAATACTATTTTAACACTTGGAAAATAGTATCAGAGTTAAATGAAAATACATGCGATTTACAAAAAACAAAAGTGCAAATGAAAACTTCAAGGAATTACTATTTCACCTATAAGATTGAAAGAACAAAAATTTGATACTACATGTAGGTCCACATCCTTTATGTGAAACCTTAGGTTAAATATACTATGGGACCAGGCACAGTAGTGCATGCCTGTAATCCCAGCACTGAAGAAAGGCATAGGCTGGAGGGATAGCTTCAACCCAGGAGTTTGAGACCTGCGTAGGCAATATAGGAAGACCTCCTTCTCCACATAAAGGGGCAGTGAGTGGGAGGGTATAGAAAAATATGCTTTTGGATTTCGAATTTTTGGAATTTTGAAAGTATGTTTAGTACATATACCATATACTATAATAAGTAACATTGCTGGCAGGCTATGGGACAAGTGCCCTATAATCAATATATCTGAATAGTTAACAGCAAACTATAGATATTCTCCCTAAGTAAGACTAATAAAGAGTACAAATAGTCTTAGGTCAGTTCAGGTCAGATTTTGCTGTCAAATGAGGGCAGGTTGGGGCAAGATTACAAAAATAAAAAACATGAGGGCCTTAAATCTGTATGAAATATTATGTTGTATATTTATACAGTAGAGCCATTTAAAAGAATGAAATTTTATTTACTAATCAAACATGATCTTGAAGATGAAGTAAAAAAGAAATAAGCAGAACAACATTATATATAGTATGCTACCACTTTTAAAAAACAGTTTTACAGAAAAGTGGGAAGTTAGTTTTGCATATACGTTTGTGTGTTGTATATAGAATATCTCTGATAAAGTTATATGACAAACTGAGAGAAAAAGATTACCTTCCTGGGTGTAAACTAGAAGCTGAAATGGGAGAAGAGACTTTCTTTATTCACTCTTTGTTATTCTTTGAATTGTCATGTGCATATATCACCTTTTAAAAAAATATTTAATCTCAAAATGTAGTAGGATAATGACTGATGACTCAGCTTTCCCAAATACTATCTTACCTCTTTGTGAAAATTATGAATTTTAAGTATTATTCTGATATCCTCTAAAATTATTTTATATGTAAAAATTCAAGCTAAAACCAATGGCAGAATTTTTGTTCCTCACAAATTTTACCCATACACTATTTACAGATAAGTATTTTTTATTTCTTTACCATGTATCTGCCTCTGAAACAGAATTCTGGGTTAAGCTGCTTTTAAAAATCATAATAGGCCGGGTGTGGCTCACACTTGTAATCTCAGCACTTTGGGATGCCAAAGTAGGAGGATTGCTTGAGCCCAAGAAAATATTTGGAAAATATTTAAATTCTTATTTCCACTAATTAAACGATAAATATCTATAACTGTTGAACATTGCCATGAACTTTCTTCTACAGATAAAATAAGAAATTGTTAATAAAGATTTGTTTTACTGATGGCAGTTTATTGAGATTAGTTGTATTCACTATAACAGTTAGTGGATGATTTTCATATTTCTAATTACTGTAAAAAGTAATGCAAAACATTTTATTTTCATGCCCTTTTCTTTTTAGATGGAAATCCCTTCTTCCAGCATTATAAATCAGTACATTGCTTGTCAAGGGCCATTACCACACACTTGTACAGATTTTTGGCAGATGACTTGGGAACAAGGCTCCTCTATGGTTGTAATGTTGACCACACAAGTTGAACGTGGCAGAGTAAGTCATAGTTGAATCTTACACATTGCTTGGACTTTTTTCAAATTATACTGCACATATGTAGTCAAAATATTCATGTTTATTTAAGCCTTTCTGACCTTTAATCTTCTTTTCTTGTGGTTTCTTGTTTTAAAGCATCATGGTTAAGTGCATAAAACTGTGACTAACACATAAATAAATGTGACATAAGTATTAGCCATTACTGTCATTGTTAATATTTAAAGGAATTGATGTACATCTGTTAAGGGGCTTGTATCTCATATATATATGGAACTCTTTACAACTCAACAGTAAAATAAATAATGCAATTTAAAAATGGGCAACAGATCTGAATAGCCCGTTCTCCAAAGAAGATATACAAATGGCTAAGAAGCACGAGAAAAGATGCTCAACATCCTTATCAGGGAGATGCAGATCAAAAACTTAATGAGACTTTATAGCCAAGAGGATGGCTAAAATAAAAAGGACCTATAATAACAAGTTCTAGGGATGATGTGGAAAAAACAGAACCCTCCTATGGTGGGTTTGTAAAATCATCCAGCCCATTTTGGAAAACAGTCTTGTAGTTCCTCAAAAAGTTAAATGTCGAGTTGGTATAACTTAGTACTTCCGTTCCTAAATCCGAAAGAATTGAAAAGTTTGTCCACAAAAATTTGTACATGAGCATTCATAGCAGCATTATTTATAATGGCCAAGATGTAGAAACAACTCAAATATACAAATAAAATATGGTGTAGTCTTATCGTTGGATATTATTTAGCAATAAAAAGGAATGAAGTAGTGATACGTACTACAACATGGGTAAACCTGGAAAACAGTTAGCATAGTGAAAGAGGTCAAAAAGACCACATATTGTGTGATTGCATTTATATGAAATGTCCAGGATAGGCAACTCTGTAGGGACATGAAGTAGATTAGTGGTGGTCTAGATCTGGGGTAAGGATGGGGGAACAGATGAGGAAGAATGAACAGTGACTACTAATTGGTGTAGGGTTTATTTTGGGTGTAATGGGAATGTTCTAAAAGTGATTGTGGTGATGGTTGCACAGTTCTGTGAATATACTAAAAACTATTGTATACGTTAAACAAGTGAGTGGTATGGTACATGAATTACTTGTCATTACAGCTGTTTTAAAAAATCTAAGATTCAATGAGGATTTTTGCTGTCTCAAAATACAGCCAGAGTACTTACTATTACAAAGGGAAAAAAGTGACAGAAAAAATGTCGGCTGGGCGCAGTGGCTCACACCTGTAATCCCAGCCCTTTGGGAGGCCGAGGTGGGTGGATCACCAGGCAGGAGTTCGAGACCAGCCTGACCAATGTGGTGAAACCCCGTCTCTACTAAAAATACAAAATTAGCCAGGCTTGATGGTGCATGCCTGTAATCCCAGCTACTTGGGAGACTGAGGCAGGAGAATCGCTTGAACCCAAGAGGCAGAGGTTACAGTGAGCCAGGATCCTGCCATTGCACTCTAGCCTGGGCAACAAGAGCAAAACTGCATCTCTAAAAAAACAAACAAACAAAAAAAAAAAACACTAGTCAGCAGATCTAGATGAAATTTATTAAATTATTATTGTAACTTTTCTGTGAGTTTGAAATGTATTAAAAATTAAAACATTTTTAAAAATAGAACTTGAATCCGTATGTATATAATTTTATTTATTTTTTATTTATTTATATCAATGTCAGGTTAAATGTCACCAATATTGGCCAGAACCCACAGGCAGTTCATCTTATGGATGCTACCAAGTTACCTGCCACTCTGAAGAAGGAAACACTGCCTATATCTTCAGGAAGATGACACTGTTTAACCAAGAGGTAAGAAGGCCGGATGTCTGTTTATTAGAACTGTTGTGTTCAAGGTAAAGACTGAAAGCTGAAAATGTTTTTAGTTTGAGTATTGGTTACTAGGAAATACTATAAAAATTATTGAATTATTTATCTGCTTTAATGGGGTACTTTGGAATTTCATTAAGAGTATTCTATTCTATTACATAATTAATGTTTTTCTTTAGTTTCTATGACTCAATATGGATGGTCAGTGAAAAAGTAGTCTAGTAAATAATACTTACTACAGTTACTACTTTGCCTATTCAGAATAGCTATTTAGATATGTTTCATTATAAAAAACTTTCACTCCAAGTAGTGTCAGTACGGTATTTGGGTGTGTCTGTGGAAATGGAAAAAACAATAGAAAGCTATTAAATTATTTTCCTTTTTTAAAAGCGTAGAGGAGAGCAACTTCACAGTCCCCTATGTATTAAGAAGGAAAAGGTTGTAACCAGGACCTTCTGACAGCAGATGGGGTGTAGATTTCTAATTGCCAGCTCTTAATTCTGCCTGAGTCAGTCCCCTTGGCTTCAATTGAAACTGATTAATAAATGATGGCTCAGTATCCCAATTGGAACATGTATGTGGAGAGCATCATGCTGCCAGTTCTGTAAGGCTGCTAGAGACAGTGCACCCTACTTTCTCTGCCTGCAGCTAGATATGCCCCTGCCAACTACTTTTGGTTTTGAAAGGGACTAAAATAAGAAAATAACTGCTAGAGAAGAGCAAATAGCCCAAGCTATGAGTGCCCAGGACTATCCTATCAATGGTCAAGCCTTTGGAAATGAGAACTCCCCTCCAACCCCAAGAGCATGATTAAAGGAAACCGGAGAGACAGAGCCTTACTCACTAAAAGGGAAGAAGCCAGAAGTTGTGCTAATTTATAGAAAAGGAATCTGGCGTTGAATGAAGCTAAAATTACAAGAATTTTAAAATTTCAATATTTTATGGGCTAGAGTCCATCAGAATGAATTTAGGGTTTGGGGACATATACTGTGTAGCTCATGGTCTAATGTAACAGGTCAAGCCAATACGACATTTCTTCGTTTTCTCAAATAGATAATGAAAGATAGGCTATGTATGTTTATCAATATTTTATGGGCTAGAGTCCATCAGAATGAATTTAGGGTTTGGGGACATATACTGTGTAGCTCATGGTCTAATGTAACAGGTCAAGCCAATACGACATTTCTTCGTTTTCTCAAATAGATAATGAAAGATAGGCTATGTATGTTTATATAAAATAAAGTCTATCTTTAGCATAGTCTTATACTCCACCTGTAGATTATCCATGACAGTTTTATGTACCATAGTGGCTTTTCTTTACACACCCTGAGTACATTAGAACTAAGACATGAGTTAGTTTCTAAAGTTTGAGCCAAACGTTATTGGGAAAATAAGTTTGTTCCCATAGATAAATACATACATGGATGGATTAATGATAGCAGATATTAACTCAAGTCTTGAATACCTTTTACTTTTCAGGAAGCTCTCTCTAGTGTAAATGGCAATAACCATAGTTATAATCATAGTATTGAATGACTGTAGCAACCGTTTATTGAGCATGTGGTGCCAAGTAGCTGATTGGGTGATTTACAGGTCCTCTCATGGAGTCTTTTTAGCATAAGACTGATGCTTTAAAGTATAGATGTTATTTCATTTTTCGGTTGAAGGAAATTATTTTCTGAAACATCGAATGCCGTAACTGGCAGAGTCAAGATTTGAACCAAGATGTATCTAAACCCAGTACTCTTACTGTCTCCATTATACCAACCTTGGCTCTCCAAAAAGAATTAATCTCACAATTTGACTTTGTGTTTTTATTAACTCCAACTTTTAATATACATTTATCTTGAGATTTTATTCTTCTGATTTCCATAATTTCGTCTGCATTGTATGAGGATTAGTTCAGCTTTGTTCACAAAAAATGTTTTTTACTTTACCATTTTTGCTCACCCAAGAATTCATTAGTTTTCTTTAAGCATTTCTCTGGTTCTTAATTTGTTTCTACCTATGTACTTGATTATCATTTTAAAATACTTTACACATATAGAAATTGAGTTATAAAAGAGTAGTAATGTAATTAGCCAATACTTAAATGGATACAACTATTTCTATAAAATAGTTTCTTTCCCTTTTGTTGAAATTTTGCATTCTAATGAGTTTATACATAACTTTTGGCGGAGAAGAGGAGCAGTTGGTTTTGCTTTCCTTCTAAAATTCCAATGACATGAATATATTTTAAAGATAATGTCGTAGTACCAACAGGTTCATATTCCTGCTGTGCAATAACAGACCAATACACTGAGACAGCAGGGATGCAGCAGATAAAGAGTTTAATGATCACCGGGTACTGAGCAAGGAGATGGGAGGAGACCCTCAAATCATCTCCCCGAGGAGATGAGATCTGGGATGGGGTTTTGAAGGGGATGGTGGAGAGCAAGGGGCTGGGAAATTAAGGTCGTTGATTGGTTGGGATAAGGTGGATGAAATCATCCGGAGGTAGAAACTGCATTCTTTGGTGAGTTAGCTTATCTCAGGGTCCTTTAGACCAACTGAGTCACTAGTTTCATTGGTCTGCAGGACCCAAAAGAACATCTCAAAGGGGAAATTTAACGTTTCATAATGTCCCAAGTTGTTATCTGTAGAACAGTTAAGGGGAACTATAATCTTGTTAATGGGGTCTCTGGCATTGAGGCAGCAGGCACCACACAACTATGAGGAAGCGGGTCAGAGAACAGCTGACCTAGTGATCAATGCTAAGTGTGCTGCAAGCTGTGTTTAGTTTTCTATCATCTCCCCCTCCCTTCTTTCCTGATTACTTTTAGGAGGTTTATAGGGACAATTTAAATAATGCATACGTCAAGGTGCATAATTTTTCATTTGTTCTTAGAAAAATGAAAGCCGTCCACTCACTCAGATCCAGTACATAGCCTGGCCTGACCATGGAGTCCCTGATGATTCCAGTGACTTTCTAGATTTTGTTTGTCATGTACGAAACAAGAGGGCTGGCAAGGAAGAACCCGTTGTTGTCCATTGCAGGTATTCTGTTTTCCATCTTTTATGAATGTATAGATGAACAGATATGTCATTTTTAAAAGAGAGTACCTATTTTGTCCTTATGTTGTTATTGTCACTGTGATAATTAGAACTCAGAGCTATGCTCTGAAGGTAGAAGGCAAAAGATATGTTCTAACATCTGATTGGCAGTAACTTTATTATAAGACATAAAAATAATACTGATTGCACTGATTCTTAGATGCTCCTCCTTTTCGTATTGTGACACCTCTGAAATTGGTCTTAACAATTTACAATAGATTTTATGAAATACAGTACTGTGGGCTGTCTTAGTGCATTTGTGCTATGTAACAAAATATTTGAGACTGGGTAATTTAAAAGGAACAGAAATGCATTTGTTATACTTCTGGAGGCTGGGAAGTTCAAGATCAGGGTACACACAGGTTCTCCTGAGGGTCTAATGAGGGCTGCTCTCTGCTTCCATTATGACAGTTTGTTGTGTCATTCTCTGGACGGGACGAATACTGTTTCCCCACATGCTAGAAGGGACAGAAGGGGCGAACCCACTCTCTAAAGTCGTTTTATAAGGGCTCTAATCCCATCAGCCCTCATGACTTAATCACCTCCAAAGGGTCCCACCTTTTCTTTTCTTTTTGAGTTGGAGTCTCACACTGTCACACAGGCTGGAGTGCAATGGCATGATCACAGCTCACTGTAACCTCTGTCTCCCAGGCTCAAGTGGTCATCCTGCCTCAGCCCCCACCCCCTCCCCGAGTAGCTGGAAGTACAGATGCACCCCGAAACCTGGCTAATTTTTGTATTTTTTTGTAAAGGTGGATTTTTGCCATGTTGCCCAGGCTGGGAGCTCCTGGGCTCAAGGGATCCACGGATCTACTTCGGCCTCCCAAAGTGCTGGGATTATAGGCGTGAGCCAGCATGCCTCACCAGTTCCACCTCCTAATATTATCACATTGGTGATTAAGTTTTAACGTAGGAATTTTATGGGACACATTCAGACAGTGGCTTAGGCATTAGGTTATAGCCTAATATTTAGATTCCCTTCCTTCTTCCTTGCCTATGGCTCGTCTTAGGACATTCATTGAGTACTCCTACCTCTCTTGAAGTGACCCTACCAAAGGATATGCTACTTCTAAAAGCTTTAAGTAAACAGCAGGCTACTCTTTCTTTCTTTGAGACCAAGGTCCCCTTCTGCCCTCAAAGGGCCAAATACGGTGACTCCAGGCTTTACTGCTACTGATCCAGAGATTAAGAGACAGTTGTTCCCTCCCTATTATGGCCACCTTTGTTAAGTGATTTATTCAGAGGCTATATTGAGGTATCTCTTTATCCTTAAACTTTCCAACACATTTTAAGAGTAGAGTTTCAAATCATCAAAACAGATTATAGACCAAAATTTGGGAGGTAAAGTAGCAAGAATGGTGAAACACCATTTTATATGCCAAGTCCCTGATAACTACTACATTCATGTTCACAGATTAGAAGTTAAAAAGTTGTTTTTGGCTATCTCAGTGGTAAAATTTAATTTAAATTTTATTTAAAATGAGACCGGGAGTGGTGGCCCACGCCTGGAATCCCAGCACTTTGGGGGCTGAGACAGGCAGATCACCTGAGGTCCGGAGTTCGAGACCAGCCTGACAAACATGTTGAAACCCCGTGTCTGCTAAAAATACAAAAAATATTAGCCAGGCATGGTGGCGCACATCTGTAATCCCAGCTACTGGAGAGGCTGAGGCAGGAGAATCGCTTGAGCCCAGGAAGTAGAGGTTGCAGTGAGCGGAGATCTCACCACTACACTCCAGCCTGGGCGTGAGTGAGATTCCGTCTCAAAAAAAAAAAGATATATTTGAGTGTAAAATATTGTTGTCTTTTGTGCATTTATTGATGGCTTATTATTGTCATTCTATCATTTTGAATTTTAAAGAGGAGTTGCTCCAGTAAGCTTCTATTCCTTATTCAGATTTTAAAAACTGAAATTTAACTCCTTTAAAATAGTATTTTCTAACTAATGTGGTAGATGGAAGGTACAGAACATTTAATTAATATTAAATGAGGAAGTGCATTTTTTTTTCTCTGTTTTCAAAATATTCTATATTTGGCTTCCTACTTTTATAATATAAAATATTAAAATGATATTGTTCTTCTATATTATAATTCAGTTCTATGCACAAAAGCCACAAATAGTGTAACAGAATAGTATCAGTAAGATCTTGCCTATATTTGTCTTTTTTAGTGCTGGAATCGGAAGAACTGGGGTTCTTATTACTATGGAAACAGCCATGTGTCTCATTGAATGCAATCAGCCAGTTTATCCACTAGATATTGTAAGAACAATGAGAGATCAACGAGCCATGATGATCCAAACACCTGTGAGTACTGCACTTCATATACAAGTGTATATTCTTAACATGATGATTTTTGTTACCAACGTGTATTCTAAATCACATTTTTATCCTTTTTTATCTTTTCAATTCCTTGCCATGGTCAAATAACCTCTAGCACAGGGGTAAGCAAACTACTGCCCACTAGTCAAATCTGGCCTGTCACTTGTTTTTGTAAATAAAATTTTAGTGGAACACAGCCATGCTCATTTGTCTATGCCTACTTTGATATTATAGCTGCAGATTTTAGAAGTTGCAACAGTACCATAAAGCCTGCTATTTCTAAAATATTTAATATCTGGCCTTTTACAGAAAAAGTTTTGCTAACATGCAAGTTGCCTGGCATATTAAATCTTGAGTGTTTAAATAGGCGCAGAGGAACTTGTTTTGTATTATTTAGTCAAGTGGAATGCTGAGAATGATAGTATCCCTGAACTGGAGAATCTTGATAGACCTGCTTTCTGTGAAATAGCTGTGGTGAAATTGTTTTTCTTTTTACATAAGAACTTACATTGTAGCAGCCAGGCGTGGTGGCTCACGCCTGTAATCCCAGCACTTTTGGAGGCCGTGTCGGGCAGATCACAAGGTCAGGAGATCGAGACCGTCCTGGCTAACACGGTGAAACCCCATCTCTACTAAAAATACAAAAAAAATTAGCCGGGCGTGGTGGTGGGCAGCTGTAGTCCCAGCTACTTGGGAGGCTGAGGCAGGAGAATGGCGTGAACCTGGGAGGCGGAGCTTGCAGTGAGCCAAGATCGTGCCACTGTACTCCAGCCTGGGCAACAGAGCAAGACTCTCAAAAAAAAAAAAAAAAAGAACTTACATTGCCACAGCAAAAATTACAGAAATTAAGGTACTTTTTAGTGTATTCTACACTGAGTGTTAATTATGCTTTGGGAGCCAAAAGAGGAATCATGGAATTTTAGTGTTAAAATTATCTTTTGTACTGATTAAGCCATTGTGAAATAATAGCATTGTTGGTGGAATAGGTTACCTGAAGGAAATTAACCTGTGTGATCCAGTAAGTGCCTATAATTTTTTTGTTCTTGTTTTGTGAGGCAAGAGTCTCACTCTGTTGCCCAGGCTGGCATGCAGGGGTGTGATCATAACTCACTGCAGCCTCAGCCTCCCAAGCTTAACAATGCTCCCACCTCTGCTGGGACTACTGGCATGAGCCACCACATTGGGCTGATTTTTTTATTTTTTGTAGAGAGGGATCTCACTATGTTGCTTAGGCTGGTCTTGAACTCCTGGGTTCAAGCTGTCCTGCCACCTCAGTCTCCCAAAGTGTTGGGATTACAGGCACAAGTCACCATGCCCAGCCTGGTTTCTAATTACAGAAAATTTCAAACATAGACAATATAATGAATATCATGTTTATACTCAGATCCCACATTTGCCATGTTGTTTCATCTGTATAGCTGTTCACTTTCCCTGTATTTGAAGCAAATCTTAGATATATCATTTTGTTCATAATATTTTAGTGTGTATCTCTAAAGGATAAGGATTGATTTTCCTTTTAAATAAAAACACAGTACCATTATCACGCCGAACTGTAATCAATTTCTTAATATTATCAAATTACCAGTTTAAATTTCTAGTTGTTTCCTAAAAACCGTCCTTTTAAATTTATAACAGCTTTATTAAAATACAATTCACATACCATAAAATTCAGCCGCTTAAAATGTACAATTCAGTGGGTTTTGTGTATTACAGAGGCTTGCAACCATCGCTACTGTATAATTTTTATTTATTTTTTAATTTTTGAGATAGAGTTTCGCTCTTGTTGCCCAGGCTGGAGTGCAATGGCATGATCTTGGCTCAGTGCAACTTCCGCCTTCCGGGTTCAAACAATTCTCATGCCTCAGCCTCCCGAGTAGCTGGGATTACAGGCACCCGCCACCATGCCCAGCTAATTTTTGTATTTTTAGTAGAGACAGGGTCTCTCCATGTTGGCCAGGCTGGTCTTGAACTCCTGACCTCAGGTGAGCCACGCACCTTGGCCTCCCAAAGTGCTAGGATTACAGGCGTGAGCCACCACACCCGGCTATATAATTTTTAAAACATCTTCATACCCACCCAAAAAAAAATCCAAGCTCATTAACAATTATTCCCGTTTCCCCTCATACCCTCTCTAACCTCCCCCAACCCCCAGCCTCACACCTAGGCAATCACCAGTCTACTTTCTTTCTCCATAGATTTGCCTATTCTGGACCTTTTATATGAATGAGATCATAGTTTGGTCTTTTCTAACTGGCTTCTTTTAAGTAGCATATTTAAAGGTTTATCTGTACTGCAGTATGTATCATTAAAGTCATTCCTTTTTATTGTTCAATAATATTTCATTGTAAGGATTTTTGCCACATTTTGATCATCCGTTAATCTGTTGATGGACATTTATTTGGTTTGTATCCACTTTTTGGCTGTTATGAGTCATGCTGCCATGAATTTTTATGTGAACATGCGTTTTCATTTATCTTGGTTATACCCAGGAGTGGAGTTGCCAGGTCATGTTTTCATTCTGATTAACCTTTTGAGGAACTGCCAGATGTTTCCAAATTTTCTGTACCATTTTGCAGTTCCTCCAGCAGTGTATGAGGATTTTGTTTTCTTCACATCATCATCAACACGTGTTACTCTCTATCCTGCTGGGTATGAAGTAGTATCTCATTGTGAATTTGTTTTGCATTTCCCTGATAACTAATTGTATTAGTCTGTTTTCACACTGCTGTAAATAAACACCTGAGACTGGGTAATTTATAAAGAAAAGAGGCTTAATTGACTCACAGTGCCCCAGGCTGTACAGGAAGTGTGACTGGGAGGCCTCAGGAAACTTACAATCATGGGGGAAGGCAAAGGGGAAGCAAGCATGTCTTCACATGGCCCGCAGGAGAGAGACAGAGAGAAAGAAGCAGGAGGTGCTGCCTACTTTCAGACAACCAGGTCTTGTAGAGAACTCTTACCACGAGAACAGAAAGGAGGAGGTCTGCCCCCATTATTCAGTCATCTCCCACAAGGCCTTTCCTCCAACACTGGGAATTACTATTTGACATGAGATTTGGGTGAGGACACACAGCTAGCTAAACCATATCACTAATGATGTTAAGCATCTTTTCATGTGATAATTAGCTATTTATTTGTATATATTTTTTGGAGAACTGTTCAAATCTTTTGCCTGTTTTTGAATTTGGCTGTCATTTTATTGTCGAGTTGTAAGTTTTTTTTTATATTTTCAGGATAAAAGCTTCTGATCAGATCTTTGTTTTGCAAATATTTGCTTCCATTTTCTCTTTTTGTTTTCTTGATTATAATAGTTGGTGCACAGAAGTTTTGAATTTGATGAAGTCTGGTTTATCTGTTTTTCCTTTATCACTTATGCTTTTGGTATCATAGATGAGAAATTATTACCTAACCCATCAATGAGTCTACAAGTTTTATAGTTGTAGCTCTCGCATTTAAGACTGATCCATTTTGAGTTAATTATTGTGTGTGGTTTGAGATAGGGTTCCAACTTAACTCTTGCATGTGGTTACCCACTTGTCCGAGCACCATTTGTTAAAATGACTGTTCTTTCCTGTTGAATTGTCTCAGGGCTCTTGTCAAAAATCAGTTGACCACAAATGTAAGGGCTTATTTCTAGACTTTTAATTCTATTCCATTGATCTGTATCTCTTCCTATGCTAGTACTACACTGTCATCATTAGTGTAGCTTTGTTGTAAAATTTAAAATCAAGAAATGTAAATCCGTAACTCTTTTTCATTTTCCGGCTTGATTTAGCTGTTCTGTGTCCCTTGCATTTTCATATGAATTTTGAATAAGTTTATTCTTTCTGGAAAAACAAACAAACAAACAAAAAAAGACGGCAGCCAGAATGTTCACAGGGATTGGGTTGAATCTCTAGATCAAATCGGGAAGTATTGTTCTAATAGTGATATTACATCTTTCAAAGCATGAACACAGGATGGTCTTTCTGTTTAGTTAGGTATTCTTTAATTTTAATTGTAGTTTTCAGCATGCAAGTCTTGCATTTATTTAAACTTATTTCTCAGTATTTTAGTGTGTTTTGGTGCTATTGTAAATGGAATTGTTTACTTTATTAACCAATAGTTTTGTGTGTGAGAGAGTGAATTTCTTAAGATTTTGTATTGACAGGATCATGTCATCATGTCATTTGCAAATAGAGATAAATTACTTCTCTCCAGTCTAGATGCCTCTTTCCTTTTTCTTTGTCTTTCTTTTATAAGTATCCTGGATAGAACCTCCAGGACAATGTTGAATAGAAGTGATGAGACCAAAACACTTGTCTTCTTCCTAATCTTAGAGGGAAAGTTTTTGGATTTTCACTAATTATCATATTAGCCATGGATTGTTTATAAATGCCCTTTATCAAGTTGAAGAAGATCCCTTTGTTACTTGTTCATTGAGTGTTTTCATCCTGAAAGTGTGTTCAGTTTTGTTAAGTGCTTTTCCTGCGTCTGAGATATCATGTGGTTTTTGGTCTTTTATTCTATTAAGGTGGTATATTACATTGATTTTTAGGTGTTAAGTTGACCTTGCATTCCTGAGATAAATCTCACTTGGACATAGTATGTAATGCTTTTTATATATTGCTTGATTTGGTTTGCTTGCATTTTCTTGAGATCTTATATCTATATTCTTACATAATAGGATTTTTAAAAAGATTTCAATTATAGCAAAATATACATAACATAAAATTTACCAGCTCAACCATTTTTAAATATACAGTTTAGTAGTGTTGATTATACTTACATTTTTTTGCAACCAATTTGCAATTTCTTGCAAAACCAAAACTGTACCCATTAAAAAACTCCCATTTTTCTCCTCCCCTCAGCCCTTGGTAACCACCATTCTACTTTCTGTTTCTTTGAGTTTGACTACTCTAGATACTTTATGTAAGTAAATTCATGTATTTGTCTTTTTCTTACTGACTTATTTCACTTAGATTAATGACCTCAAGATTCATCAAAGTTGTAGCATAAGTCAGAATTTCTTTCCTTTCTAAGAGTGAACATACCACATTTTCTTTATTCATTTATCTATCTATCAGTGGACAGGGTTGCTTTTGCCTTTTGCCTATTGTGAATAATGCTGCTAAGAATATGGATGTATAAAGATCTCTTTGAGGCCCTGCTTTCATTTCTTTCAGGTATACACCTAGAAGAGGAATTCCTGGATCATAGAACACATGGGCTTTTGGTTTTGTTTTATAATTTGTTTAAAACAGAATTCAGATATAGTCTACACGTTTTGATTGGTTTATATGTCTCTTAATCTCTTTTAATTGAAAGCTTCCTCCTTCATATCTTGTCTTTTTTTTTTGGTAATTTATTTAATAAACGAATCAGGTTATTTACAATGTATTTCCAACGGCGTGAATTTTGCCAGTTTACGTCCTCAAGGTGGTGTTCTCTGTGTTTCCTAAAAGTGATACATGTATGGCTTGAGCATCTTAGGTCACATATTCTTTCTTCAAAAGCACACAATGTCTGATTGTCTTTCTTTTTGTGAAGTTATCACCCTTGAGCAATCAATCCCTGCATTCATTAATTCATTAGATTTGCAAAATAATGATATTCTAATTCTATCATTCTGTCTGTATTAGCTGGACTACTTCTTTAAAGAGAAACTTCATATCTACTATTCGGTTAGCAAGTGGTATAGCATGTGTAGGGAAGGCAAGAAAAACATTTGATTCTTTCCGTTTATCTACAAGCTTTCAATATAATGAATCATTTACTAGCTTCCTCCAAGGGTGATGGCTTAACTTTTGTTTGGGTATTATTTTGAAATCAAGGATTTAAACATAGTTGATGTGTTTCAACCCATTGTAGTTTTTTGTTTTTGGTTTTTGGGTTTTTTTTGAGACGAGTTCGCTCTTGGTGCCCAGGCTGGAGCGTAATCCATCTTGGCTCACTGCAACCTCTGCCTCCCAGGTTCAAGCAATTCTCCTACCTTAGCCTCCTGAGTAGCTGGGATTGCAGGTGCCCACAACCAGGCCCGGCTAATTTTGTTTTTAGTAAAGATGGGGTTTCTCCATGTTGGTCAGGCTGATCTTGAACTCTTGACCTCAGGTGAGCCACCGTGCCTGGCCTGTAGTTATTTTTCTTAATGACACCCAAATTGTCCTATTTTTGGCCAGTGGGAACCTGTTCAGCTTGGCTTCTGAGCCCTTTTGTCGAGACCCTGGTAACTTTGATAGCTTTGTTACTATCAGAAAATATGTCCAGGCCCAGCTTATACACCTTGTGCCCCTGATTTAGAATCAGTAGTTTCTCCAAGAAGCGTGATTCTGTGTATTGAGAAACTATTTTAGGCACCAACCTAAGGGCACTAAGGACTTTTATTTGCTTGGGTTAATTTTTGTCTCTCAAAATGTTAAATTGCACAACTAGGAAAATACATTTATCACAGGTTAATGTTTATGCTTCCAATACAAATTCAGGACCACAGTGTTTTTACTTAGCTTCTTTTACATCTTCTTTAACAAGAATACTGGTTCTCTACAATATTAGCAGTGAAAGACTTAGAATGACACAACTGTTTCAAAATAACAACACTACCACTATAAACAGCATGGCTAATAAAAAGAGTTTTCCTTTTTTTCACAACTCTTTTTGCCCTTTGAGTATATTCTCCCACAGATATTCAGTCAAATTACTGAGTTGTTTATTTGTTTGTTTGTTTGTTTGTTTGTTTGCAGTATTTTTGAGACAAGAGTCTTGCTGTCTTTCCAGGCTGGTATGCAGTAGTGTGATCATCACTCATCGCAGCCTCAACCTCCTTGGCTCAAATGTTCCTCCCGTCTCCACCTCCCAAGTATCTTAGGACTACAGGCACATGCCACAGCACCCATTTAATTTTTTTTTCTTTTTTTGTAGACACAGGGTCTTGCCATGTTGCCCATGCTGGTCTTGAATTCCTGACCACAAGTGATGCTCCCACCTTGACCTATGGAAGTGCTTTTATTACAGGCACAAGCCACCATCGTCAGTCAAATTACTGTTTTAAAGTCCCTTTAGGGCCGGGTGCGGTGGCTCACACCTGTAATCCCAGCACTTTGAGAGGCCAACGCAGGCGGGGATCACCTGAGATCAGGAGTTCAAGACCAGCCTGGCCAACATGGTGAAACCCTATCTCTACGAAAGTATAAAAATTAGCCGGGCATGATGGCAGGTGCCTGTAATCTCAGCTACTCCGGAGGCTGAGGCGGGAGAATCTCTTGAACCTGGGAGGCTGAGGTTTGCAATAAGTTGAGACTGTGCCATTGCACTCTAGCCTGGGTGACAGAGTGAGACTCCGTCTCAAAAGAAAATGTCCCTTCAAATAGTTCTCCTCTATGTGGTTGTCATCAACTAGATACACACATTGATGAGTTTCATGATATTGTCAATTCTTAGAGATTTAAAAATTTTTGTAATTATATGCTATATTTACATTATTCCAAAGTATAAATCTAAAAAGAAGGAAGGTATATTTAATGAAGGCTAATCTCTGTCCCTCTCCTGCTCCCTTTTCCCTCCATCCCTTTATAAGAAACTATTTTTAAAATAATTTATTCTTCCATTGTTTTTTTTTTCTTGACATATACCGACATAGATATTTGTATTTTCCTCCCTTTCTTTTATAAAGGTAATATAATATATTACATGTACTTTACCTACCTTGCTTTTTTTTACTTAATAAAATAACCTACTCTATAGTTTGTAGACTTTTATCCCTTTTCTTCCCAACTAGCTGGTATTCCACTGTGAGAATGTACAGTAGTCACCTGGTCCCTGTTGATGGCAATTAAATTGTTTCCACCTTTTGTGTTATAAATAGGCAATGAATAGCCTCGCTTGTGGATATGTGTTTTCAGTTTCTTTTTCTGGTTTATTTTTTGGATAGATTCTTAGAAGTGGGATTGCTGGGTTAAGAGGTAAATTAGGTTAATTTTGTTATATACTGCCAAATTCCCCTTTATAGAGGCTGCAGTATTTTAACATCCCTACCAACAACATATAAGTGAGTTTTGCCAATAAAATATATTGCCAAACTTTATTTTTTAATCAGTCTAGACTGTTAGTGAAAAGTGGTATCTTTATGCAGTTTTATTTTTTATTTTGAAGTAAGCAAGCCACATGAGATGTTTGTCTTTTTGTGGGGAAGAGGGCAGTTTTCTGACTTTTCTGATCAATTCTGTTTTTTATATTTTATTTTTCAGAGTCAATACAGATTTGTATGTGAAGCTATTTTGAAAGTTTATGAAGAAGGCTTTGTTAAACCCTTAACAACATCATCAAATAAATAAGAAAGCAGAAAAATCTGGGATATGTGTTGGAAAACTGCTTTCCCTTATGTTCACTGTGCCATAATGCTGCTCGCAGGAAATGGCATTTTACAAAAAAAAATGAAGAACTCAAAAAAACTTTGAAAACTTCAGCACTGTTGCACTTTATGTTTTAAAAAATGTCACTCTTTCAAAATCTATAACTCATGTATTTGAAGACTGTTTCATGCTTTGCTCCGAACAAATAGTAAATAACTGAGTATGTTCAGGGTAATTTATGAAATTTTGTAGTGGTGCCATGCAATCCCCTTTTGGTAGAATTGCCACAAACAAGGCTCAAAATTCTCATCATCTCTGTTATACACCTGTATCATGAAAGCAAAAAGAAGTAAACATCAGGAGTCAGCTCTGGTCTTTTGCAGTGGTTTGCGTACTTACTATACTGATTACCAGATTTTATTTTTAAAATATTAGCAATATCATTCTTAATATTAGCCAATACACTGCCTATGGATGCAGCACGTTTCTCCCTGCACACCCCTGTAGAGACCTGCCTGCTGCTCAGAAGAAGAAAGGTGGAATTTGCTGTTCCCAGGAAATGCTGCACATTGTCCATTTACCAGCATCTTATAGAAAATATAAATATGAATCTACAAATTCTCTTGGATTTAATAATGTAACTTATATTTATCATAAGGTTGGCTTATTCCAAATCATGTGATTTCACATACTTGATGTAAAAGAATGCATGCATTGTGTCTTAACCCCTTAAGTGCCTTGAGACGTCCTTGTATGTCTAACGAAAAGGCACTCAGTTGACCCCACTAGGAGGTATATATGTATATTGTACATTCTTATATTTTTATGCATTTTGAATAAGTTCACATTTTAAAAAACAGCTATATTGAGTGTTATACAGTCAAAGAAGGGTAAGGAAATCCTGTTTCTTACTCAGTACTTGTGATTTGCTGTAAGAAGCAAAGATAATTTGTGTTCTACTGAGTGCGCACTGCTGCTATGGAATTGTTCAAAATCTGCACATTCCTTTACTTGAGGGACTGAGAGGTTACAGTTTAGCAGCTCAACTTTAAAAGATGCTTTATGCTTCAAATTTCATATTTATTTCATCCCTAACTTTAGGAAGACATCTAACATGCACATTAATGTTAAACATATTGATACTCTAAGCAAATAATTGTGATTTATTCATATCCATAACTAAAATATTATTCTTTAGCACTTATTTCAGTTAATATCAAGCTTTGTTCGCATTGATATATTGATTGGGATTCTTCAAAGAATGAAACATTATTGACTTATTTCTTAAGTGTAAATCACTCAATAACTAAAATGAGAGTTTTCTTGGTTTTTTTGTGTACAATTAAATTATTCCATTTTATGTATACTTATTAAGTTATAAGCACGTTAGTGAGGAGACTTTTGACTGTCCAGTCTAATGGAGGATCTGTGGGAATTCCCATATTTTCCTCTTCAGGTTTTTTTAAGTCTACAGAGAGAGAGAACTTTAACATTGCCCAGTTTGATAAAAGTGAAAATTTGCTCACCTATTCAAATGTTATTTTACACAATTATGTGGATTGCGGTTTTAAAAGATGCATTTCCTAGCAGTTTCTGAATATTTCTATAAGATCTTGATAAAGTTTAGAGTCAAATGGTAGATATTTTGGAAAGCCATTTAGTATGAGGGGAAAAGTACACATTTTAAATCTTCGGTATAGTCTAAATGATGTCGTTTCAAACATTCAAAACTCATAATAGTAAATTTCAGGAAATTAAGCTCCTAAACATTAATAGCCAAGATACCAAATAAATTATAATGTTAAAATATTTAAGTTTATTTAAAGAGAGAAGTAAACATAACCTTAAGTCGAAGAGAAATTCTCTTACCTATTTCCTGACTTCACAGTCAAAACAATATAAGATAGTAAAGTAATTTATAATCTATTTGATCATTCTGTTCTATAGACAGACAAATATAATGTAGGCTGCTATATGGCATGATAAAAACTGCGAAAGTAAAATTATGTTGGGGTCTACATATTAAATAACTGTTTTGGCAGTTTTTCACCTTAATTTTAAAATAAAATTTGTTCTATCTGTATGGACAGAATATGACAACCATAGACCAAAAGATACCGTTGTATAGATGTAAAGAGACAAAAGTCATGGTTGACATGTTCTTTAATTTAGGGCCTTGTTTATACTTGTGAGTTTAATAATTTCTTGGCAATGAGCACTGCTGCCTTTTTGAGTCTTCAATGCCTGTCTTTAAATGCCAATCATTAGAAGTTTAGAATTACATTTAAATTTCTCACATATGAATTTTCATCTGGGAACTACCCACTGTCATTATTTTATGTGCAGAAAAGATCCTTTTTTAAAACCATATTTATTGGGATCTTATTTAAATTTAAACTTATCCTTTACAACTTCTTAAAATGAATATGCTAATAGATAAGACTTTATCCATTACATCTAAGAATGTTTTAACCTGTATATCAATCTAAATAGGTTTCTAGAAATAATACTAGCTTTCACACACCATGTAGTTCTAGACTCCATCCATGTCAGTGTAACATTGTGTGATAAAATGCCAAATTTCTTGTATCTAAGCTACCCTCCCACTCTTCCAGCCACCCCTACCTCCCACCTTGACACCCTTAAGAAAGCAGTGCTAACTTTTATTCTGACAAGTGGAAATCAATAGTGGTTAATCAAGTGGATTTTGTAAATGCTAAGAAGTGTTTGTGAAAACCTTCCCTTTCTGAGTTAGGATCGTTTTTTCATGTTCCTTTCAGGTGTTTTATTGAGCATCTGATTTGTGTCAGCGCCATGTACATACGATTAGAAGTATTTGGAATAGACTTTACATTCACCAGAAGATTGAGAGTATTTGTTAAACCAATGCATCCATTCAAAATAGAGGCAGGGTAAACAGCCTAAGAAATGATTTCCTTTCTACAGTCTGCTAGGAGAAAGAGGTGATAGGGGAATGGTTGATGATTTTAATCAAGAGTAAAGGGAACATTTATTATATGAAATCTGACTTCAGTTGTGCAAAGGTATGTTAAGACATTAAGACAATTGCTGGAAGGTTTCAAATATGTGTACACACACATAGAGATACTTTTATGTGTTTATTTATATGTATATTTCACAAAGGCTGATGCCCACAGAGGAAAATTAGTATTTTATCTTATAGGTTATCATCTGCTGGCAGGGTCTGATCAGGTCTAGAGTATTTAAGCAAAAGTCTCCTGTCTTCTGTCTCCACTAGAAGTACTGCAGCTTGAGAGCTGAAAGGAACTCGAAAAATGTTATCCAGTTTTCACTTACCCCATTTTTATTGGCATTAGGGAACAGGGTCCAGCAATGATTATTGATTTAGCAGTCTGGTCTTACATGATCTGCTTTCTAATTATCTAGTATTCCTATATTATACTGGAACTTCAATAAATTATAACCTATGTGAATATCATAAATTCTTGTGAATTTTTGTCTATTTCCAGTAGAGAAGCATAGTCAGCCAGTGTTTTCACTTAATAACTATGATGACCTTAAAAGATGTCACTTAAGTTAGAAAATAAGCAGGTTTCAGAAGTGATTCTAATTAGGACCCCCACTCAGTTGGCTAGTCATGTCTGCCTGACAGAGCATAAGCTTTTGTAAAGTATTTAGACTGATACACATGCAGTATGAAAACATTATAGACTGCAATTAGAAGACTAATTTTTTAAAAGCACTCAAAATGTAGAACTAAGATTTAGAATATATGTCCATTTATAATGAAATAATTTATGTTCATAATGTGAACATGTAAGAGAAGTAAATAAAGCATTACTTGTTTTATAATCTTATCAGGAAGAGAGAAGGAAATAGTTTATAACAATGTGCTATTTAATATCTGTATTTTGAACATTTAAAATACTCTGATGGTAAGGTTGCCAAAGTCATTTTGAATTCATCAAAGTTGTTTATACCACAATAATGTGGGATATGTTTACAGGCTCTTTTATTTCGTGGTAGTTACTTTATAGTTCAGATGAATTTGCATTTCAGTCACTTATAGTAAATACAGTATACTAAATATTTGTTGGACTAAACATCTCAATAATGTAATAGGACGTAGATAAATTATGCAACAGCCCGCTTTTATGAGAGCTGGCGCGTTATGTAAGCTGCCACAGTTAATACTTGGTATTAACATTGCTTGCTTCCCCATTTGCTCACCTGTCTTGACTGCAGTTGCTGGAATCATTCTTTTTGTGGTGCTTCCTCCAAGTGAAATAACTGTTATTAAAACCTACTGGATTAATTTTATCAAATACCAGACTTACTGATCTGTTGGCAGAGATTTATTGGTGTCTCAGTGTGATCACAATACAAGTTGTAGCAACCATTTTATAAAACTCTTAGAGAATTATGTAGATAAAAAGGAAATTACATAATCCTAAAACATTTTTGAGGGCTAATTGATAATTTCAGCAATTTTTTCAAGAACCCAATAAATTAATCCCTAATTTGTATGTTTTTTTTTGTTCAACTTACCATGTCTATAACCATTATCAACACTATTTTATTACATATAGACTTAACTGATTCTCAGCAATTACTACAGTGTGTCTTACAGCGTTATAAAAAACAAACAGCAATCTCTGTGTCTGCCAGAAGTTAGACTTTTTTTTACAGTCCTGATTAATTTGTTGTGAGTAGACATCACATAGTTACTTCTGTTTGCATATAAATTTGCTGCTATTTATGTTTTTCTACTGTAGTATGCTATTGATTTCTGAAGTTGTAATCATTATAATTTTTATTTTAGTAATCCAAGCTAAATGGGCAACCAGAAGTAATACCTGCTAGGGTGCAATCCATCAGCATTAGTTCAGTGCATACATAAGTAAACCAGTTTAAAAAATTTTTACAAAGCAAAAGATAGTAGCAATATTGCTAGCTAAAGACTACCATTTTAGGGGAAAGTTCAAAGGTTTAACTTCCTGAAACCTTTTAAAATTTTCAGTGCAAGAATGAAAATGTTTGAAAGCCTTGTTAAGCTCATAAAAGTTTCAGTTAAACACTGTAGAGTTTCCTACCTTTGTTGTGTAAAGGATATAGAAAATATTTTTCTATGGACAGAAGGTTGAAACTGTTAACTTCTTTAATTTCATTGTTTAAAGGAGATAAAATGATATTTGTATGTCTTTCATGCTGTAAAGAAAATGAATGTATCTTTCAAATGTCATTAGAATTATGGCTTGATTCTAAGGATACTCTATTTGTTTAAAAAAGGTCTGCAAGGGATTGAAAAGAAAGGGAAGAGTATTACACTTCATTGTACAAAATGTAATTTTAGAAGAAAAATAATTTTCATTATAAACGAGCAATCATTATTGAAGCATATTTCAAATATAATGTACATTCTTTTTCATTTTGCTTTGCCTCTAGAATAGAAACTTTTCAGAAAATTTGCACATACTGTTTTTAAGTGTAAAATAATTCTAGACTTTTGGAGTGTGGAAGGGTGTCTGTGTGTGAAGGTAATAAATGTGTTGCTGCATGTGTTTACCATGGAGAACGTTTCCAGGCTTTGTCAAATGAGGACATTGTTGTGAGGGTGTGACTTTTGTGAAGCCAGAAAACTGTGCCTGAGATTCATTACAGTGAGTATGTGCAGCGGCCCCTGACCCAATAAATGGTTTTTGCCTTTTTATTCCCAATGTCTTGGGCAGTTAAGACCACTTGGCTCAACTCTGAATTGTAGCAGTGGTGTCTTATATGCTTAAGAGTTTATATTAATTCAGCTGAACAAAAACTACATTTTAAACTACCTTTGTAGGTATGATTAATATGTGCAACAGTCTCTTTAAAAGGTAGTATTTATCACTCATTAAACTTGACTCAGTGAGGATTTCGTTATTTTTATTACTCTTTCCCCCTCTCCAACTTTTTAACAATCACTAATTTAACACTTTGTGAAGGAAGGACTCAAGTACAAAGTCATCTCTTCTTTCATGAACTTTGCTATAGCTGTTGAAAGGATTGGTGTCAGGCTGTCTCAACCCTGGGCGTTTCCAAAATTCAGCAATTATTACTTGTGACAAGCTTAAATGCCACATTGCTAAGTAAAATTGTTCCCAGGAATTCATCGAGGAGGAGACAGACCTGCTCACACCCTTAGACCCAAATAGGTGCTGCTGGTTCATGCTTTCGCCACAGATCGGCAGTTAGGTACTTCCCCCTATAGTCACAGCTGAGCTCATTTTAGCATATATTCAAAGAAGCTTTTTAGTTTCTACTCCTGAATTGTAGTGTTCCAGTTATTTGCCTTCGTGGGTAAGAAAATTTTAATCCAAGTCTGGGATTCTCTGGCACCTGTCTTTTCCAATCCTTCGATGAGTTGGCAAGATTAGGTCAAATTTCAATGCTCAATTTGATTTTTTGAATTTTAAATAGCACTTTATTTCATGCTGACCACCAACTTAATTTATACATTTTAAAATAAAATTATCCTAGAGGTTTTGTAAATACGGGAAAATTTTAATTAGTATTGGAGGTCAGATTGGACGCAAGTTTAAATATAATGATCTCTTCATGGCTTATTTGATGTTTAAGAGGCAACTTGTGTGATCTTAGCTTTGCGAGTTTTCTGTAATTTATGTAGCACAATAAAGGATACCCAGTTGACTGTGTTACTGGACTCTGAGTTCTCACCTAGTTTCATCTAAGCTTGGTTTATTATCATTTCTGCTTTGGATTTTTTTGTGCATCCCATGAATACTTGGAAATCCATTTGTTTTCAGCGTAGTACCTAGGGTGAAGCAGATGCTGCACAAGTAAGTTTAAGGGAATAAAAGTCCCGACACTTTATATACATGTTGAGGGGCACGATTTAAGAGACTGAAACAGTTTACATTAAACTGTTTTTATTTTTTGCCAGTAGACTCTTATCTGCTTAAAAAAATAAAAATTGTTCAACCCAGTGTTCTCCAGCATCAGGATATTACAGTTGTAATCTATGTTGTAATCTTTTCAAATAAGAAAAGCTACTCCTTATTCTCTACAGTGTAGGCTTAATTTTAGAACCAATAATTTGCTATATCTGCATTATCGATATTTTAAGTAGTAGTTTTAAAATTATTTCTATGTGGAGGGTGTTTTAATTTGGGATTTTTTTTTCTTGTAACAGGTGCTATTTGTAAATATGAAGGGGAAAGTCAGTTAAAAGTCTAGCTTATGTCATAATTAAAATACAATTATACATGTCATGTTTGATTCTATTAAACTAGTGGCAAAACAATTGGTCCCTTAGTTTCTTAGATTACCTTTCCCCCATTTCACAAAACTATCTCTTTCCATATGATCTCATAATTGAGGCAAAGAAGCTAAGGGTTTATTTAAAGTGTGTATAAGCTTGAATTTGGTCAACACTGCATAATTTGAAATCACTCTGCATTTGTCACTGCAGCTTACTGTATGCTTGAAAGGCCTTGTGTATTTGTCTTAATTTTAGTGAAAAAGAATTTCTGCCATTCATGTACAAAAAAATTACAAATACAGCAAACAAGATAAAAATGCTGGTTTGCATTAATACTGTTTTAGTCTTAAGAGCAATTTATATTATGTGAAATGCTGTTACACATATTTTGTTGGCCATATTTCATTTTGAGAAACAGTTGTTCAGGTACAAACATGAAAAAAACAAAACTCTAGCTATGACTCTTAATGTTCAATTGCAAAATAAAGATGTGCTTTAGTAATCTAAAGTATAGAAGTTTTGAAGATTATTTTATGGGAGTTTCCTGGGCTTTTCTAACAGTGGTTCTATTTAGTAATTCGTTATCAAGAATGATGAGTAAAATTTGTTTTCTGGAGTTACTGACTCACATAGTGGCTGTATTTGAGGAAAGGGAGTAGGCGAGGAACTAAAAGGGAGTTAGAGGATTAAACAGTGTCTGAAGAGGCCGCGTGCAGTGGCTCACGCCTGTAATCCCAGCACTTTGGGAGGCTGAGGCGGGCGGATCATGAGGTCAGGAGATCGAGACCATCCTGACCAACATGGAGAAACCCCGTCTCTACTAAAAATACAAAATTTAGCTGGGAGTGGTGGCGCATGCCTGTAGTCCCAGCTACTTAGGAGGCTGAGGCAGGAGGATCGCTTGAACGCGGGAGGTGGAGGTTGCAGTGAGCTGAGATTGCACCACTGCACCCCAGCCTGGCGACAAAGCAAGACTCCATCTCAAAAAAACAAAGTCTGAAGAGAAGCTCCTCTTTCATTGTGGCCATTGCTTGGCTCCTCTCCTCTCCCAGTACTAACTCTCTATTCTGATAATCCTAAGACTCTCCGTCTATCCCTGAAGTCAGCTTGCCTAAATGCAGTTAGATATGCCGTTTTTCCTCTGAAAGAAAAGTACCCAGAGAAAAGGTAATAAAGCAGAAAGGTGATTTTTGATTATGCCATGCCTTTGTTCTTATGTACATGATAATTCAAACACTATAATGAGGATCAAAATGAGTTGTGACATCCTCTTCCCCATGCCCAAACCTAAGAAAAGCCCCCTCAGGCCAGGCACGGTGGCTCACGCCTGCAATCCCAGCACTTTGGGAGGCCGAGGCAGGTGGATCACAAGGTCAGGAGATCGAGACCATCCTGGCTAACACGGTGAAACCCCATGTCTACTCAAAATACAAAAAAATTAGCCAGGCGTGGTGGTGGACACCTGTAGTCCCAGCTACTCTGGAGGCTGAGGCAGGAGAATGGTGTGAACCCTGGAGGCAGAGCTTGCAGTGAGCTGAGATCGCGCCACTGCACTCCAGCCTGGGCGACAGAGCAAGACTCCGTCTCAAAAAGAAAAAAGCCTCCTCAAACCAATGGCAACCTCTATTCAATTTCTGGTATTTTCTTCTGCGGTAAAAATGTGTACTTCCGTTTGTGTGTACATACACATTTTGTTAAAGCCAACAAGGTTGTGCAGTATGTTCTTCTACAGCTTTTTTCGTCTGTTTTTTCGTCTTGGGATATATACAGATGTTAGGATATGTATATCAGCATATTCAGATCTATCTTACTGTTTTTCACCACTGCCTAGTACTCTATCATATGGTTATACTCTTAATTTCTTAATGGACACTTAGATGGTTTCCATTTCTGCTATGCAAACAAAGCTGCAATGAAAATCATACAAATATTTTTGTAAATTGTTGCAAGTGTATGCATAGCATACACTTGAGCAGTAGGGTTGCTAGGTCATAGGGCACCTGCATTTTCAGGTATTAATATTGTCTAGTTGTTCTCAGACACAATTATACCAGTTTATACTCTTCTACCAAAGCATATGAGAATGTCTGTTTCTCTACATTCTTATTAGAATTTCATGAAACTTAATTTACCTGCTTATCTCAGAGAAGAAATATTTTGACATTCATTTCTTCTGTAAGGCTAAGTAGCTTTATTGATCCCTTCTATTTTTTTATACTACATTCCTGTTGATTGCCTTTCCTCATTTTTATATTGGTTGGTTGACATTTTAATTGTATGAGATGTTGGAAATTAAGGAAACTAGTAATTTGTCAGTCATATGTTGCAAAAACCCATTGTACTTTGACTTTGTTTTGGGGGCTGACGGGAGGGATCTGAGGACATTTTTAATGCTTGTATAAACAAACATACCAATCTTCTTGATGACTTTTGAGTTTGGTGTGTACCTACAAAGGTTTTACTCTAGTTCCTAGTCATATTCCATTTGTGACTGAAGCTTTCTTAACCACCATCCAAATAACCAACTCGGAAGACTGATACTCTGCTTTCTCCCTTTGATCTCCCTGGCCTTGTTGACTGCTCTCAATTATGCTAGAGCTCTTCCAGTTCCACCAGTTAAGCTGTAAGCTTGCTAAAATCAGTTGTGCTTATGTGCTTTCATATGCATACAAATTTATCTTTATTATGTCACTTAATGCTATATTACATAAGCCAATGAAGTGAGGGTGTGAAAAGAAGGTTGGGCTTTTGTGAAAGCCTTTTAATGTGAGTCATTAAAATTTTAAGGATTTTTTTTATTTTTCTTTATTTATTACTATTATTATTATTATTATTATTGAGATAAGGTCTTGCTCTATTACCCAGGCTGGAATGCAGTGATGTGATCTAGCTCACTGCAATGTCTGCCCCCCAGGCTCAAGTGATCCTCATACCTCAGACTCCTTAGAAGCTGGGACCACAGGTGTGTGCCACTACACGCAGCTAATTTTTTTTTTTAGAGACAGGATTTCACCATGTTGCCCAGGCTGGTCTTGAACTCCTGGGCTCAAGTGATCCACCCATCTACCCACGCACCTTGGCTTCCTAAAGTGCTGAACCACCACACCCAGCCTAAGGATTTTTTTAAATTTATTGAAAACAGATATGACCAAGACAACTATGAGAGACTAACAAAAATACAGTTGACGCACTTAAGGTTTTTTGTTTTGGTTTGCTTGCAAGAAAGACTAAGGGATTACAAGGAGGCTTAAACCTGTTGACAAAAGCCTTGGCACTACATGAAAAGAATCACAAATGAATATACATTTATGTTTTTGTTTGTTTGTTTTTTCTTGAGACAGAGTCTCGCTCTGTCGCCCAGGCTGGAGTGCAGTGGCCAGATCTCGGCTCGCTGCAAGCTCCGCCTCCTGGGTTCATGCCGTTCTCCTGCCTCAGCCTCCCGAAAGTAGCTGGGACTACAGGCGCCCACCACCTCGCCCACTAGTACTTGATTAAATGAAAAACCATTTAAAGGAGGGGAAAAAACCCGATATGCATTTGGTTTTAGCTTAAAAACCATAAATGTGCCGGGCGCAGTGGCTCAAGCTTGTAATCCCAGCACTTTGGGAGGCCGAGACGGGCAGATCACGAGGTCAGGAGATCGAGACCATCCTGGCTAACCTGGTGAGACCCCCCCCATCTCTACTAAAAATGCAAAAAATTAGCCGGGCGTGGTGGCTGGCACGTGTAGTCTCAGCTACTCAGGAGGCTGAGGCAGGAGAATGATGTGAACCCAGGAGGTGGAGCTTGCAGTGAGCCGAGATCGCACCACTGCACTCCAGCCTGGGCAACAGAGCAAGACTCCATCTCAAAAAAAAATAATAATAATAATAATAATAAAACAAAAACCAGAAAACTCAATGAACACAAAGCATGCGATAAACTCTCTTCAACACACAGTGAGATACATTAAATTGTCAAAACCCAAAGACAAAGAATTTTGAAAGCAGAAAGAGAAGAGACTCATCAGGTAGAAGGAATCTTTAATAAGATTAGCAACAGATTTCTACTGGAAACAACAGAAGTCATGAGACAGTGAAATGCCATATTTAAAGTTGGGGAAATCTGTATCAGCTGGATGTGGTGGCCCATGCCTGTAATCCCAGCACTTTGGGAGTCCAAAGTGAGAGGATCACTTGTGGCCAGGTGTTGGAGACAAGCCAGGGTAATATAGGGAAACCCTGTCTCTACAAAAAAAAAAAAAAAAAAAATGTTTTTAATTAGCCGGGTGTGGTGGCATGTGCCTGTAGTCCCAAGCTACTTTGGAGGCTGAAGTGAGAGGATCACTTAAGCCCAGGAGGTTGAGGCTGCAGTGACCTATGACAGTACTACTACACTCCGGCCTGGGCAACAGAGCAAGATCTTGTCTCACATAAATAAATAGAAGATACACAATGGATTCCTCAGAAACAAAAAGGGTCATAAATGATTATGAACAATTAATTATATGCCATCAAACTGGATAACCTAGAAGACATAAAGTCCCAGAAACATACAACCTACCAGGACTTAATCTAGAAGATATAGAAAGCCTGAACAGAACTCTAACAAATAAGGAAATTGAAGTAGCAATTGCTAACAAAAAAAGCCCAGGACCAGATGGTTTCATGGCTGAATTCTACCAAACATTCAAAGAGGAATTAATACCACACTCTTTTAAAAAATAGAAGTAGAGAGGATACCTCCAAACTCATTTTATGAGACCAGCATCACCATGATACCAAATTCAGATGAAGACATGATAATAAAACCACAGGCTAATATATCTGATAAACAGATGGAAAATTCTTTAATAAAATACTAGCAAACTGAATTTGAAAATACATCAAAAAGATTATATACCCTGACCAAGTGGGATTTATCCCTGGGATGCAAAATTGGTTTAACATATGTAAATCAGTTACTGTGATACACATTAACAGAATAAAAAGATAAAAGCTCAACATCCATTTTTGATAAGAACTCTCAAAAAAACAAGTATAGAAGGAAATTTCCCTAATACAAAAGACTATTAATGAAAAGCCCACAGGAAACATCAAAATAAATGAGAAAAAACTAAAAATTTTCCATTAGATCTGGTACAGGACAAGGAGGCCCTCTCTCACCAGTTCTATTCAACAGAGTACTAGAAGAACTAGCAAGAACAATCACACAAGAAAAAGAAATAGGCCGGGCGCGGTGGCTCAAGCCTGTAATCCCAGCACTTTGGGAGGCCGAGACGGGCAAATCACGAGGTCAGGAGATCGAGACCATCCTGGCTAACATGGTGAAACCCCATCTCTACTAAAAAAATACAAAAAACTAGCTGGGCATGGTGGCGGGTGCCTGTAGTCCCAGCTACTCGGGAGGCTGAGGCAGGAGAATGGCATAAACCCAGGAGGTGGAGCTTGCAGTGAGCCGAGATCGCGCCACTGCACTCCAGCCTGGGCGACAGAGCGAGACTCGGTCTCAAAAAAAAAAAAAGAAAGAAAGAAAAAGAAATAAAAGATACCCAAATAGAAAAGGAAGAAGTGAAATTATCCTATTTGCAAGTAACATGTTCTTGTATGTAAAACACGCCACACTCACACAAAAAAACTGTTAGAACTAATAAATCCAGTAAAGCTGCAGGATACAAAATCAACATACAAACATCAGTTTTGTTTCTTCACAGCAATAATGATTATCTGAAAAGGGAATCAAGAAAACAATCCCATTTACAATAGCATCAAAAAGAATAAAATACATAAGAATAAATTTAACCAATGAGGTGAAATATCTGTATAATAAAAACTATAAAGCATTGATAAAAGACATTGAAGAAGATATAAATTGGAAATGCATCCCATGTTCATGGATTGGAAAAATGGTTAAAATGTCTGTGTGCTATCCAGAATACAGATTCAACACAATTTCTATGAAAATTCCAAAGGCATCATTCATAGAAATAGAAAACAACAATTCTAAAATGTGTATGGAACCAAAAAAGACCCTAAATAGCCAACACAATCTTAAGAAAGAACAATGTTGGGCCAGGCATGGTGGCTCATGCTTGTAATCACAGCACTTTGGGAGGCCAAGGCAGGCAGATCACCTGAGGTCGGGAGTTCAAGACTGACCAACATGGCGGAACCCCATCTCTACTAAATACAAAATTAGCTGGGCGTGGTGGCAAATGCCTATAAATCCCAGCTACTCGGGAGGCTGAGGCAGGAGAATTGCTTGAACCCAGGAGGCAGAGGTTGTGCTGAGCTGAGATCGCGCCATTGCACTCCAGCCTGGGCAACGAGAGCGAAACTCCATCTCAAAAAAAAAAAAGAAAACCATGTTGAGACATCACTCTTCCTGATTTCAACTTATATTACAAGGCTATCATCAAAATATTATGGTACTGATGTGAAAACAGACACATAGAACAATGGAGCAGAATAGAGTCCAAAAATAAACTGCTGATATGGTTAATGGTTTTTGGTAAGGATGCCTTTCAACAAATTATGCTGGGAAAACTGAAAATCCACATGCAAAACAATGAAATTAGACCCTTCTACTATGCACAAAAGTCAATTCAAAATTGAATAAATACTTAAATATAAGACCTGAAACTGTAAAAATCCTAGAAGAAAACATAGGAAAACTTCCTGACAGTGGCCTTAACAATAATGTTTTTGGGTATCACACCAAAAGGTCTGGCAACAAAGCAAAAACAAGTGGGACCACATCAAACTAATAAGCTTCTGCATAGCAAAAGAAACAATTAACAAAATTAAAAGGCAACCCACACTTGGGACATATTTGCAAACCATATATCTTTTTTTTTTTTGAGACAGAGTCTTGCTCTGTCACTGAGGCTGGAGTGCAGTGGTGCAATCTCAGCTCACTGCAACCTCTGCCTCCCAGGCAATTCAAGCAATTTTCCTGCCTCGGCCTCCCGAGTAGCTGGGACTACAGGCACACTCCACCACTCCCGGAAAATTTTTGTATTTTTAGTAAAGACGGGGTTTCACCATGTTGGTCAGGCTGGTCTCGAACTCCTGATGTCAGGTGATCTGCCTGCCTCAGCCTTGCAGAGTGCTAGATTACAGGCGTGAGCCCAGCCTTGCAAACCATATATCTGATAAAGGGTTAATATCCAAAATACGTAAAGAACTCACAACTAAATAGCAAAAATAAATAACCCAATAGCATAAATTACCCAGTTATTAAACGGGCAAAGGACCTGAACATGTTTCCAAGAAGGCATAAAAATGGCCAACAGGTATGTGAAAAGGTGCTCAATATCACTAATCATGGAAATGCAAGTTAAAACCACAATGAGATACCACCTCACACTTATTAAGATAATCGTTAAGTGTCAGGGAAGGTGTGGAGAAAAGGCAACCCTTGTACACTGTTGGTGGGAGTATAAATTGGTACAGCCATTATGCAAAACAGCAGAGTTACATTGAAAAAAATAAACACAGAGCTACCATATGATCCAGATATGATAAAAGACAGAGGAAGTATCTCTCTTCTGGGTATCTTCCCAAAAGGCAATGAAATCAGTACATCATAAAGATAGCTGTTTTCATCCATTGAAGTACAGAAAGAGGCAGGGCGCCATGGCTCACACCTGTAATCCCAGCACTTTGGGAGGCTGAGGCAGGTGGATCACCTGAGGCCAGGAGTTCAAGACCAGCCTGGCCAATATAGTGAAAACTCTCTACTAAAAACACAAAAATTAGCCGAGCATGGTGGTGCATGCCTGTGATCCCAGCTACTCGGGAGGCTGAGACAGGAGAATCACCTGAACCTGGGGGGCGGAGGTTGCAGTGATCTGAGATCGTGCCACTGCATTCCAGCCTGGTGACAGAGCAAGACTCCATCCCCAAAAAAAACAAGACAGAAAGGGAAAAAGAGATCTCTGCACTCCCATGTTGTAGCAGCATTATTCAGAGTATAGCCAAGATATGGAAACAGCCTAAGTGTCTGTTGACAGATGAACGGATAAAGGAATTTGCAACACCATGGATAAACCTAGAGGACATTATGCTAGTTGGAATAAGCTAGGCACAGAAGAATACTGCATAATTTTAATTATATGTGGAACCTTTTAAAAGCTACTAAACTGGGCGCGATGGCTCATGCCTATAGTCCCAGCCCTTTGGGAGGCTGAGGCGGGAGGATTGCTTGAGCTCAGAAATGTGAGACCAGCCTGGGCAATATGGCAAGCCCCTGTCTCTCCAGAAAAAAATTTTAAAATTAGCCTGATGTGGTAGCATACACCTGTAGTCCCAACTACTTGAGAGGCTGAGGTAGGAGCATCACTTGAGGCTGGGGGTCAAGGCTGCAGCGAGCCTTTTTGGTGCCACTGCACTCCAGTGTAGATGACAGATCAAGGCCCTTTATGAAAAGTAAATTGAAACATTTTAAAGCTACTGAAAGATGAGAGAGGAAGTATCTAGGAGACATTGTGTTTCGCAGTCACTTTTTAGATAAAACTCTAAAAGCACAATTTGTGAAAGAAAAAAATTTATAATTGGACTTCATTAAAATTAAAACCTTATACTCTGCAAAACACATTGTTAAGAGAATGAAAAGACAAGGGAGAACGTTTGCAAAATACGAATCTGTCAAAGAACTGATGTCCAATATGCACAAAGAACTCTTAAAAGTCAGCAGTAGGAAAACAACCCAATTAAATTGAGCAAAGTATCTACACAGACATCCAAATAATATATACAGATGCCAAGTAAACATATGAAAGGGTGCCAAACCTCACAGGTCACTAGGGAATTTCAAGTTAAAACAACAATGAAATGCCAACATACACCTATTAGAATAACCAAAATCCAAAGCACTGACAATATCAAATGCTGGTGAGGATGCTGAGCAATGGAAACTCTCATTCACTGATAGTGACAATTGAAAACGATACAGACACTTTGGCATTTTCTTAAAAAATTAAACATACTCTTGCTACATAATCCAGTAACTGTGCTCCTTGATATTTATCCAAATGAGTTAAAAACTGGTATCTGGCCAGGTGAGGGGGCTCACGCCTGTAATCCCAGAACTTTGAGAGGCTGAGGCGGGCGGATCACCAGGTCAGGAGTTCAAGACCAGCCTGACCAACTGGTGAAACCTGTCTCTACTAAAAATACAAAAAAATTAGCCAGGCTTGGTGGCGCATGCCTGCAATCCTAGCTACTCCGGAAGCTGAGGCAGGAGAATTGCTTGAACCCAGAAGGCAGAAGTTGCAGTGGGCCGAGATCATATCACTGCACTCCAGCCTGGGCAACAAAGCCAGACTCTGTCAAAAAAAAAAAAATCCATGGAATGTACAACACACAAAGGGTGAAACCTAAGGGAAACCTAAGGTAATTGATGGATTTTAATTAATAATGTATTGGCCGGGCGCGGTGGCTCAAGCCTGTAATCCCAGCACTTTGGGAGGCCGAGACGGGCGGATCACGAGGTCAGGAGATCGAGACCATCCTGGCTAACACGGTGAAACCCTGTCTGTACTAAAAAATACAAAAAACTAGCCAGGCGACGTGGCGGGCGCCTGTAGTCCCAGCTACTCGGGAGGCTGAGGCAGGAGAATGGCGTGAACCCGGGAGGCGGAGCTTGCAGTGAGCCGAGATCGTGCCACTGCACTCCAGCCTGGGCGACAGAGCGAGACTCCGCCTCAAAAATAATAATAATAATAATGTATCAATACTGGTTCATCAATTGTAAGAAATGTACAGCAGTAATGCAAGATGTTAATAGAGAACACTGTGGAGTAGAAGTTGTATGGGAACTCTACTTTGTCCTCAATTTTTCTGTTAACCTACAAACTGCTCAAAAAAAAATAAAGCCTATTATCAAAAATGTATAGGCAGCCCCACCCCCAACATTTCCCGTCCTCTTCTCATGGTTTATTTGTGTACCTCACGTACTATATATTTTACTTATTTATTTTGGCTTGTAGTCTAATTGTGTGCTAGAATGTCAGCTTTAGAAAGGTAGGGATGTTGTATTGCTCATTGCTGTATCCCCAGTGCCTAGAACAGTGCCTGAAATGTAACCCCTTAGATTTTTGGTGATTTTTTTAAAGCTAGTTCTGAAAGATTCATCAACTGTTTTATTTCAACGAATTGAAGAGTCTGACATAGAAAGGCATTTGTAAACAAACATTGAGAATATGATGAGATGTTTCTTTAATAGGCACCAGTAGGCCAATAGAGAAATCCACCAATAAAAAGTAAATGTAAGCTTTCTTTCTTTTTTCTACAATGTTTTTTCTTATTGGTGACTCACAGAACTTTCTTTTAAGAGACGAGGTCTTGGCCGGGCGCGGTGGCTCAAGCCTGTAATCCCAGCACTTTGGGAGGCCGAGACGGGCGGATCACGAGGTCAGGAGTTCGAGACCATCCTGGCTAACATGGTGAAACCCCGTCTCTACTAAAAAATACAAAAAACTAGCCGGGCGAGGTGGCGGGCGCCTGTAGGCCCAGCTACTCGGGAGGCTGAGGCAGGAGAATGGTGTCAACCCGGGAGGTGGAGCTTGCAGTGAGCTGAGATCCGGCCACTGCACTCCAGCCTGGGTGACAGAGCGAGACTCCGTCTCAAAAAAAAAAAAAAAAAAAGAGAATAGGTCTTACTATGTTCCCAGGCTGGAGTGCAGTGACGCCATTATAGCTCACTGTAACCTCGAACTCCTGGGCTCAAGGAATCCTCCCACCTCACGCTCCTGTGTAGCTAGGACTACAGGTGTGTACCACAAAACCTGTGTAATATGTATATATATTATATATACACATGTATATAATACATATGTGTATTAATACACACACACACACATATATATATATTTGTGAAGACGATGTCTTGCCATGTTGCCCAGGCTAGTTTCAAACCCCTGCCTCAAGTGATCATTCTTGCCTCACCTTCCCAAAGTGCTGGGATTACAGGAGTGATCCACCACGTCTGGCCAGCTTTCTCTCTCTCTCTCTCTCTCTCTCTCTCTCTCTCTCTTTCCTTATATCTGTCTGTCTCGCTTTGTCGCCCAGGCTAGAGGACAGTGGCGCAGTCTCGGCTCACTGCAACCTCCTCCTCTCAGGTCAAGTGATTCTTATGCCTCAGCCTCCTCAGGAGCTGGGATTACAGACACCCACCACCACGCTGGGCTAATTCTTGTATTTTTAGTAGAGGCAAGGTTTTCACCATGTGGGCCAGCCTGGTCTCGAACTACAGGCTTCAAGTGATCCACCCATCTCGGCCTCCCAAAGTGCTGGGATTACAGGCGTGAGCCACTGCGCCTGGCCTGGCCAGCTTGCTTTTTTTTTTTTTTTTTTTTTTTGACATTCTGTCGCCCAAGCTGGAGTGCAGTGGTGCAGTCTCTACTCACTGGAACTTCCACCTCCTGAGTTCAAGCGATTCTCCCACCTCAGCCTCCTAAGTAGTGGAATTATGGGCATGCACCACCAGGCCCAACTAATTTTTGCATTTTTAGTAGAGACGGGGTTTCACCATGTTGGTCAGGTCTCCAACTCCTGACCTCATGATCTGCCCGCCTTGGCCTCCCAAAGTGCTGGGATTACAGGCGTGAGCCGTGAGCCACCGTGCCCGGCCCCAGCTTGTTTTCTTAAAGATCCATGTTAACTGTTTTCTTTCAGTGAATGGAAATGCTTGGTGAATAAGATACTTTCTAAGCAAAATTTTAGAATAGGTTATTAGAACCTTTTTTCTTTCCCCATTGTGCACTATATTATATTGCACCAGTAAAAACATCCTGCTTTAAAAGGCAAATGTAAGCATGCTTTCTTTAGATTGCATCATAAACTGTTTTCTTTTAGTGACTGAAAGAGTTTGACACAGGAAGGCATTTTAAAGAACAAACCCTGAGACTACGTTATTACAGTATGTTTCCTTCTCCAATAGGTGCACTTTTTTAAAAGCCTATAGTGGAGATAAAATCCTCAGAAATATTCAGTATCCTAAGTGGAGACAGAATCCTAAGCAATATTCAGTAAATTCAATATTAATCAAGGAAAGAAGAAGGAACCAGGAGCAGATAAATAGCAAGATGTCATATTTAAATCCAGTTATATTGATAATCATATTAAATATAAATAGTCTTTTTAAGAAAGCAGGTCAGAGGTTGCTGGGGTTGGTGGTAAGGGGAGGGACGGTCCAAAAAGGAACACGAGGAATCTTTTGGCAGTGAGACAGTTCTGTTTTGATCATAGTGGTTTTATGGGCATATAAAACTATCAAAAGGAACTCAGTTGGTCGGGCGCAGTGGCTCACGCCTGTAATCCCAGCACTTTGGGAGGCCGAGGCGGGTGGATCACGAGGTCAGGAGTTCGAAACCAGCCTGGCCAACATGGTGAAACTCCGTCTCTACTAAAAATAGAAAAATTACTTGAGCGTGGTGACGGGCGCCTGTAATCCCAGTTGCTCGGGAGGCTGAGGTAGGAGAATAGCTTGAACCCAGGAGGCAGAGTTTGCAGTGAGCCAAGATCATGCCATTGCACTCCAGCCTGGGCGACAAGAGCAAGACTTCGTCTCAAAAAAAAAAAAAAAAAGTAACTGAATTGCACACTTTAAATGGGTGCAGCTTATTGGAGGCAAATTATTTCTCATAAAAGTTTGCACATATTTGTTAAATTTATCCCAAGTATTTAATGTTTTTTGATGTTTTTTAAATTGGTAATTTAAAGTACCAAGTTTAAATGGTTTGTGTCTAGTATGTAGAAATATAATTGGTGTGTTTATTAATCTTGCGCCCTGAAAACTTGCTGAAATCACTTATTAGTTCTAATTTCCATTTCATAGAGTCTTTAACATCTTTAGCATCTTGCTTTTGAATCCACATGCCCTTTTTTTCTGTTTCTTTTCTTGTTTTATTGATTAGGACCTTCACTACAATGTTGAATAGAAGTGGCGAGAGTGGACATCTTTACTTTGTTCTACATTTTAGAGGTAAAGTGTTCATTCTTTCACCGTCAAATGTAATATTAGCTGTAGGCATTTTTTTAGACTTTCCTCTACCACATTGAAGAAGTATCCTTCTAATGCTACTATTCTGAAAGTTTTTTTTTTTTTACCATAAATGGGTTCTTATTCTGTCAACTGCAAAATCTGTACACAGAGCTATCAACATTATCGAGAGAAATTAAAGAAGGCACAAATAGTGTGGAAAACTCAACTGTGTTCAGATTGCAGTTGTCGCTAAACTGACGTATAGATTCAAAGTATCCCAATCAAAATCCAAGCAGTTGTTGTTTTTTTTTTCCTAAAATTGACAAGCTGATTCTATGAACATTTTAAATGTCTTGAAAATTAGCCAGACGTGGTGGCGGGTGCCTGTAATCCCAGCTACTCGGGAAACTGAGGCAGGAGAATTGCTTGAACCCAGGAGGCGGAGGTTGCAGTAAACCGAGATGGTGCCCCTGCACTCCAGCCTGGGTGACAGAGCAAGACTCCATCTTGAAAAAAATTTAAAAAAATAGTAATAAATAAAAATGGAAGGAAAGCTGTGGACAGTCTCCCCCAAAATATGTACATCACACATATAAAATTTTGCATAAAACATCAGGGGTTTTATGAACCTTTGGAAGCCTATCCATGAGTCTCAGATTAAGACTCTGATTCAGGCTGGGTGCGGTGGCTCAAGCCTGTAATCCCAGC
>NW_016810434.1:1080044-1083585 GCF_001698545.2 Rhinopithecus bieti
TGATAAAATAGTATTAAATCTGCCATTTAACTACTTTTTAAATACGTTTTGTGTCTATTTTGTCTCTTCTTCCATTACTACCTGGTTTTGTGTTAGATATTTTCTCATGTGCCATTTTAATTACTTCATTTATTTTACTATACATATTTTTGTTGTCTTCTTAGTGGTTTCCCTAAGGATTTTAATGAGCAGCTTAATTTATAATAATTTAGTGTGAGTGAATACCAATTTAATTTCAATAGGATACAAAAACTTGGCCTCTATATTGATCCATTTTCTCACCCCTCCTTTGTGCTGTGTCATTATATGAAATATTTATACTGTGTATACACATCAGCATAGATAACATAAACTATTTGTGCAGGTGTCTTTTAAGTCAGATAGGAGACCAAGTGTTAACAAAAAATACATATATACTGTGTTTCATGGTTATCTATGAGTAACTTTTACTAGTAACTTTTACTATCTATGAGTAACAAAAAGACCTTTCTTTCTTTTTGTAGATATAAGTTGCTATATAGTGTTCTTTCATTTCATCCTAAAAGATTACATTTAGTATTTTTTGTGGGCAGGTCTACTAGTGAGAAATTGTCTCCTTGTTGTTGTTTTAATTTAGAAATATCCTGGCTAGGCACGTGGCTCACGCCTGTAATCCCAACACTTTGGGAGACTGAGGCAGGTGGATCACCTGAGGTCAGGAGTTCAATACCAGCCTGAGCAACATGGTTAAATCCTGTCTCTACTAAAAACACAAAAAATAGCTGGGTGTGGTGGTGCACACCTGTAATTCCAGCTACTTGGGAGGCTGAAGCAGGAGAATCACTTGAATCCAGGAGATGGAGTTTGCACTGAGCCGAGATTGCACCAGTGTACTCCGGCCTGGGTGACACAGTGAGACTCTGTCTCAAAAAAAAAAAAAAAAAATTTAGAAATATCTTAATTTCTCCTCCACTTTTGTAGGGCAGTTTCATTGGATAGAAAATTCTTAGTTGACAGTTTTTTATTTCAGCACTTCCTTTTTTTTTTTTTTGAGACGGAGTTTTGCTCTTGTTGACCAGGCTGGAGTGCAGTGGCGTGATCTCAGCTCACTGCAACCTCTGCCTCCTGGGTTCAAGTGATTCTTCTGCCTCAGGCCTTCCAAGTAGCTGGGATTACAGGCACCCGCCACCACGCCCAGCTAATTTTTATTATTTTTAGTAGAGAAGGGGTTTCATCATGTTGGCCAGGTTGATCTCAAACTCCTGACCTCAGGTGATCCACCCACCTTGGCCTCCCACTGTGCAGGGATTGCAAGCATGAGCCACTGGGCCTGGCCTCTTTCAGCATTTTCAATGTATCATCCCTGTGCCCACTGGCCTGTGTGGTTACTGATGAGAAATCAGTCATTAATCTCATTAAGGATGTCTTGTATGTAATGGGTCATGCTTCTCTTGCTACTTTCTAAGTTCTCTCTCTGTCTTCGTCTTTCGATAGTTTGATTATGACGTACCCAGGTGCGGATGTCTTTGAATCTTCTTGGAGTTCAGTGAGTTTCTTGAACATGTATATTAATGTTTTCAACAAATTTGGCAAATTTCAGCCATTATTTCTTCAAATACTCTTTCTATTCTTTTTTCTCTCCTCTCCTTTTGAGCCTCCGATTGTACATATGTTGTTACACTTAATGTCTGTATTAGTTTTCAAAGGTTACTATAACAAAGTTTCACAAACTACAACCTTGAATGGTTTAAGATAGCAGAAATGTGTTTTTTCACTATTCTGGAGGCTAGAAGTCCTAAATCAAGGTGTGGGGAGGGCCATGCTCTCTCTGAAGTATCCAGTAGATAATACTTCCTTGCTTGTTCTAGCTTCTGTTCAGGGTTTAATGGCAATCCTGGGCATTTCTAACTACTAGATGCAGCACTTTAATCTCTGTCTCTGTCTGTCATATGGCTACCTTCCCCTTGTTTTTATCTACACAGTCTTTTCTCTGGGGTTGTCTGCTTCTTTGTCCAAAGTTCTCTTTCTCATAAGAACCGCAGTCATTTTGGATTAGAGTCTACTCTAATGACCTCAAGTCATTAGACCTTACCTTGATTACATCTGTAAAGAGCCTTTCTAAAGGGTCTTTTCCGGGGTCACATTGACAGATACTGGAGGTTAGCACTGCGGCATACCTTTGTGGGAATACAATTCAACTCATAACAGTGTCCCACAGATCACTGAGGCTATGCTCATTGTTCTTCATTACTTTTGCTTTCTGTTCCTCACACCGGATGGTCTTAATTGACCTACATTTAAGTTCACTGATTCTTTCTTCTGCCAGCTCAAATCTGCAAATGAGCTACTCTAGTGAATTCTTTATTTCAGTTATTGTACTTTTGCATATTCAGAATTACTATTTACTTCCTTTTGTATAATTTTCATCTATGTTATCTGTTTAAGACATCAGTCTTACAGTTTTCTTTAGTAATTTACATTTGGTTTCCTTGGTGATTGTGTGTGTGTGTGTGTGTGTGTGTATGTGTGTGATTTGTTGTTTTGTTTTGAGACAGCATTTTGCTCTGTCTCCCAGGCTGCAGTGCAGTGGTGTGATTATGGCTCACTGCAGCACTGACCTCCCACCATGCCTGGGTAACTTTTTTATTTTTTGTAGAGATGGGGTCTACCTATATTGACCAGGCTGGGCCTGAACTTCTAGGCTCAAGTGAACCCCCTACCTTGATTCCCAAAGTGCTGGAATTAGAGGCCTGAGCCACCATGCCGGGCCCTCATTTGATTTTTCAACATATTTTAAATAGCTGATTTGATATCTTTGTCTAAAAAGAAGTCCAGTGTTTGGGATTCCTCTGGGACAGTTTTTATTGACTGGTTTTTGTCCTGTGTATGGGCCATAATTTCTTGCTCGCTTCCTTACCTAATGTTTTCTTTTTGAAAACTGGTCATTTGAAATCATATAACGTGAAATGCACCATGGATGCAGCCACAAAAAAGGATGAGTTCATGTCCTTTGCAGGGACGTGGATGAAGCTGGAAACCATCATCCTCAGCAAACTAACACAGGAATAGAAAACCAAACACCGCATGTTCTCACTCCTAAGTAAGCATTGAACAATGAGAACACATGGACACAGGGAGGGCAACATCACACACCAGGGCCTGTTGAGGGGTGGGGGACTGGGGTAGGGAGAGCATTAGGACAAATACCTAATGCATGCAGGGCTTAAAACCTAGATGATGGGTTGATGGGTGCAGCAAACCACCATGGCACATGTATACCGGTGAAACAAATCTGCATGTTCAGCATATGTATCCCAGAACTTAAAGTAAAATAAAAAAAAAAAAAGACTATAATGTGAAAACGTTGGCATTTAGAATCGCCCCTTCTCTGGGGTGTCTTGTTGTTGGTGTCATTGTTTGTTTCACAGTTTTCCTGAGCTAATTCTGTGAAGTCTGTATTCTTTACTGTATGTAACTATGGAAGTCTTTGTTCAGTTATCTTAGTGATCACCCGGATGACTGGATAGAGATTTCCCTAAATTCCTGGAAGCAGTAAGTCTCC
>NW_016810434.1:1084072-1088848 GCF_001698545.2 Rhinopithecus bieti
ATTATTTTAGTAGAGAAGGGGTTTCATCATGTTGGCCAGGTTGATCTCAAACTCCTGACCTCAGGTGATCCACCCACCTTGGCCTCCCACTGTGCAGGGATTGCAAGCATGAGCCACTGGGCCTGGCCTCTTTCAGCATTTTCAATGTATCATCCCTGTGCCCACTGGCCTGTGTGGTTACTGATGAGAAATCAGTCATTAATCTCATTAAGGATGTCTTGTATGTAATGGGTCATGCTTCTCTTGCTACTTTCTAAGTTCTCTCTCTGTCTTCGTCTTTCGATAGTTTGATTATGACGTACCCAGGTGCGGATGTCTTTGAATCTTCTTGGAGTTCAGTGAGTTTCTTGAACATGTATATTAATGTTTTCAACAAATTTGGCAAATTTCAGCCATTATTTCTTCAAATACTCTTTCTATTCTTTTTTCTCTCCTCTCCTTTTGAGCCTCCGATTGTACATATGTTGTTACACTTAATGTCTGTATTAGTTTTCAAAGGTTACTATAACAAAGTTTCACAAACTACAACCTTGAATGGTTTAAGATAGCAGAAATGTGTTTTTTCACTATTCTGGAGGCTAGAAGTCCTAAATCAAGGTGTGGGGAGGGCCATGCTCTCTCTGAAGTATCCAGTAGATAATACTTCCTTGCTTGTTCTAGCTTCTGTTCAGGGTTTAATGGCAATCCTGGGCATTTCTAACTACTAGATGCAGCACTTTAATCTCTGTCTCTGTCTGTCATATGGCTACCTTCCCCTTGTTTTATCTACACAGTCTTTTCTCTGGGGTTGTCTGCTTCTTTGTCCAAAGTTCTCTTTCTCATAAGAACCGCAGTCATTTTGGATTAGAGTCTACTCTAATGACCTCAAGTCATTAGACCTTACCTTGATTACATCTGTAAAGAGCCTTTCTAAAGGGTCTTTTCCGGGGTCACATTGACAGATACTGGAGGTTAGCACTGCGGCATACCTTTGTGGGAATACAATTCAACTCATAACAGTGTCCCACAGATCACTGAGGCTATGCTCATTGTTCTTCATTACTTTTGCTTTCTGTTCCTCACACCGGATGGTCTTAATTGACCTACATTTAAGTTCACTGATTCTTTCTTCTGCCAGCTCAAATCTGCAAATGAGCTACTCTAGTGAATTCTTTATTTCAGTTATTGTACTTTTGCATATTCAGAATTACTATTTACTTCCTTTTGTATAATTTTCATCTATGTTATCTGTTTAAGACATCAGTCTTACAGTTTTCTTTAGTAATTTACATTTGGTTTCCTTGGTGATTGTGTGTGTGTGTGTGTGTGTGTGTATGTGTGTGATTTGTTGTTTTGTTTTGAGACAGCATTTTGCTCTGTCTCCCAGGCTGCAGTGCAGTGGTGTGATTATGGCTCACTGCAGCACTGACCTCCCACCATGCCTGGGTAACTTTTTTATTTTTTGTAGAGATGGGGTCTACCTATATTGACCAGGCTGGGCCTGAACTTCTAGGCTCAAGTGAACCCCTACCTTGATTCCCAAAGTGCTGGAATTAGAGGCCTGAGCCACCATGCCGGGCCCTCATTTGATTTTCAACATATTTTAAATAGCTGATTTGATATCTTTGTCTAAAAGAAGTCCAGTGTTTGGGATTCCTCTGGGACAGTTTTATTGACTGGTTTTGTCCTGTGTATGGGCCATAATTTCTTGCTCGCTTCCTTACCTAATGTTTTCTTTTGAAAACTGGTCATTTGAAATCATATAACGTGAAATGCACCATGGATGCAGCCACAAAAAAGGATGAGTTCATGTCCTTTGCAGGGACGTGGATGAAGCTGGAAACCATCATCCTCAGCAAACTAACACAGGAATAGAAAACCAAACACCGCATGTTCTCACTCCTAAGTAAGCATTGAACAATGAGAACACATGGACACAGGGAGGGCAACATCACACACCAGGGCCTGTTGAGGGGTGGGGACTGGGGTAGGGAGAGCATTAGGACAAATACCTAATGCATGCAGGGCTTAAAACCTAGATGATGGGTTGATGGGTGCAGCAAACCACCATGGCACATGTATACCGGTGAAACAAATCTGCATGTTCAGCATATGTATCCCAGAACTTAAAGTAAAATAAAAAAAAAAAAAGACTATAATGTGAAAACGTTGGCATTTAGAATCGCCCCTTCTCTGGGGTGTCTTGTTGTTGGTGTCATTGTTTGTTTCACAGTTTTCCTGAGCTAATTCTGTGAAGTCTGTATTCTTTACTGTATGTAACTATGGAAGTCTTTGTTCAGTTATCTTAGTGATCACCCGGATGACTGGATAGAGATTTCCCTAAATTCCTGGAAGCAGTAAGTCTCCCAGTCTTTGCTAAAAGGCTTTGTGTGTTCACTGGGGCACACATTATTTATGTATTTATTTAGAGACAGAGTCTCATTCTGTCACCCAGGTTGGAACACAGTGGCACAATGTCGGCTCACTGCAACCTCTGCCTCAAGGGATCCTCCTGCGTCAGCCTCCTGAGTGGCTGGGACCACAAACACAGACACATGCCACCGTGCCCGGCTAATTTTTGTATTTTTGGTAGAGACAGGGTTTCACCATGTTGCCCAGGCTGGTCTCAAACTCCTGAGCTCAAGCGATTCGCCCGCCTTGGCTTCCCAAAGTGCTGGGATTACAGGCGTGAGCCACTGCGCCTGGCCTTTCAACATTTAGCCAGGTAGTTTCCAACTCTGGCTTAGCTTTTCACTTCCTGCTGGAGTAGGGGTTCAGGGTGTTCTCAGATCTTTCCTGACCATCTTTATAGCACTGGTCACATTCATAGCCCTTTGCAAGCGAGTAGCCTTCTAGATGCCCTTAAATATACCAGAGCTTTTCAAAGACCCTAAGGATATCTCATCCCCAACTGTTGATTTTGAGCTCATTTGTTGTTGTTGACGGCCTATTATTATTATTATTATTATTTTTGAGACGGAGTCTCGCTCTGTCGCCCGGGCTGGAGTGCAGTGGCCGGATCTCAGCTCACTGCAAGCTCTGCCTCCCGGGTTCACGCCATTCTCCTGCCTCAGCCTCCCGAGTAGCTGGGACTACAGGCGCCCGCCACCTCGCCCGGCTAATTTTTTGTATTTTTTAGTAGAGACGGGGTTTCACCGTGTTAGCCAGGATGGTCTCGATCTCCTGACCTCGTGATCCGCCCGTCTCGGCCTCCCAAAGTGCTGGGATTACAGGCTTGAGCCACCGCGCCCGGCCAGATGGCCTATTATTTACTCAGCTGCCTCAGGCATCCATAATGTTGTAATGTTGTCTTCAGCAAATACCCTGGGAAGAAAGCGGTTTGTCCTGAATGAGCTTTGGTTTTTCTTTTTTATTTTTTTGAGATCGAGTCTTGCTCAGCGGCCCAGGCTGAAGTGCAGTGGCGCAATCTCAGCTCACTGCAGCCTTCACTTCCTGGGTTCAATAGATTCTTGTGCCTCAGCCTCCTGAGTAGCTAGGACTACAGGCGTGTGCCACCACACCTGGCTAATTTTTGTATTTTTAGTAGAGACAGAGTTTCATGATGTTGGCCAGGCTGGTCTTAAGCTCCTGACCTCAAGTGATCTGCCCACCTCGGCCTCCCAAAGTGCTGGGATCACAGGTGTGAGTCACTGTGCCCGGCCACCTGAATGAGCTTTGAAACACGTTAAATAAAGACAGTTTTGTCCATGGGGTTTTCACCAGACATCATGTATGACAGTTCTCTGGGAATGGGACTTTGAAGAAGCTGCTACTCTGTTCTACCTCCCCCAGGGGCTGCCAGGCTGCATTTTTTAAGGCTGTTGTGGAACTAGAAAGAGGGAGATTAGAATAGTGCATTTAAATGCCCTAAAACTTACTGCTCTTATCAAGATTCAGCCATTTTTCCTGAATAAACATCTGCCAGACTGTTGTATGTCTTTGGCTAATATGCAGAGTATATTAAAAACTGATTCTGATCATTTTTTTACAGCATTTTGTTGCTTGTGTGGTGATGATTTTCAGAGATTTTTACTCTGCCATTTCGACCAACTTCTCTCAATACATTGTTTTAGATACCTTATTTTCAACATACTCACTGAACTGTATTCTGATTGACTACTGGCTGTTGCCAGGAAACCAAATCAATCCTCAAAGGATAAAGATTAGAATGAGAAAATCCAGAGCCCTGTGAAGTGGTGTCTGCCTAAGTGCCCCGCTTCATCTCCCACCACTCTTCCATCGTTTTCTGGCCTTAATGGCATTAAAAATAATGTCCCTAAACTGCACATTTTCCACCTTTGCATTACATTCTTTCAATTTTTTTTTTTTTTTTTTTTTTTTTGAGACAGAGTCTCACTCTATCGCCCAGGCTGGAGTGCAGTGGCTCAATCTCAGCTCACTGCAACCTCTGCCTCCCAGGTTCGAGTGATTCTCCTGCCTCAGCCTCCTTAGTAGCTGGGATTACAGACGCCCACCACCACGCTTGACTAATTTTTGTATTTTTAGTAGAGATGGGATTTCTCCATGTTGGCCAGGCTGGTTTCGAACTCCTGATCTCAGGTGATCCACCCACCTCGGCCTCCCGAAGTGCTGAGATTACAGGCGTGAGCCACCACGCCCAGCCCATTCTTTCAACTTTTATCTCTATTTTATAAATGAGGAAATTGAGCTTCAGAGAGTTTAGGTGTCCTTCAGGAGGTTAAATAGCTAGTATATGGAGTGCAGAGACCAGAACGAAGGTCTGTCTGACTCTAAAGCCAAATTCAATATTCTTTTTTTTTTTTTTTTTTTTTTTTT
>NW_016810434.1:1088887-1098484 GCF_001698545.2 Rhinopithecus bieti
GCAATCATTCTATTTTGTTTAATGAGTGTGTGTGTGTGTGTGTGTATACAATACATATATAGTTTATGCTCTGTTAATACATTTATGTTTTATATCATGTACTTTTTCTTATCAACTTTATAAAGGAATAATATACATATAATAAACTGCATCAATTTAAAGTACAGGACTTGAAGTTTTGAAAGTTGTACACTTACATAAAATCACAATCAAGGTAAAGGACATTTCCACTGATCCCAAAAAAATTTTTTGGGTCCTTTTGCAATCCCTCCCTCCCTTCACTCTTTTTTTTTGTTTGTTTGTTTTGTTTTTTTTTGTTTTGTTTGAGACAGAGTCTGGCTCTGTCGCCCAGGCTGAAGTGCAGTGGACGGATCTCAGCTCACTGCAAGCTCCGCCTCCCGGGTTTACGCCATTCTCCGTCTCAGCCTTCCTAGTAGCTGGGACTACAGGCGCCCGCCACCTCGCCCGGCTAGATTTTTGTATTTTTTTTTTTTTTTACTAGAGACGGGGTTTCACCGTGTTAGCCAGGATGGTCTCGATCTCCTGACCTCGTGATCCGCCCGTCTCGGCCTCCCAAAGTGCTGGGATTACAGGCTTGAGCCACCGCACCCGGCCTAAAGCCAAATTCAATATTCTTTGAGAGAAACTTTTTTTTGTTTTTTTTTTGTTTTTTTTTGAGACGGAGTTTCGCTCTTGGTGCCCAGGCTGGAGTGCAGTGGCACCATCTCGGCTCACCGCAACCTCCGCCTCCCGGGTTCAAGCGATTCTCCTGCCTCAGCCTCTCGAGTAGCTGGGATTACAGGCATGCGCCACCATGCCTAGCTAATTTTGTATTTTTAGTAGAGATCCGGTTTCTCCATGTTGATCAGGCTGGTCTGGAACTCCTGACCTCAGGTGATCCACCTGCCTCGGCCTCCCAAAGTGCTGGGATTACAGGTGTGAGCCACTGTGCCCGGCCGAGAGAAACTTTTTTTTTTTTTTGTGAGACGGAGTCTCGCTCTGTCGCCCAGGCTGGAGTGCAGTGGCCGGATCTCAGCTCACTGCAAGCTCCACCACCCGGGTTTATGCCATTCTCCTGCCTCAGCCTCCTGAGTAGCTGGGACTACAGGCGCCCGCCACCTCGCCTGGCTAGTTTTTTTTTGTATTTTTTAGTAGAAACGGGGTTTCACCGTGTTAGGCAGGATGGTCTCGGTCTCCTGACCTCGTGATCCGCCCGTCTCGGCCTCCCAAAGTGCTGGGATTACAGGCTTGAGCCACCGCGCCCGGCCAAGAAACTATTTTTAAAGGAACTATACCAATTTATATGTTTGAAAAAGTATTGTCATAACTTTAACCTGCACCTCATATTTCTCAAACAAATTTTGGAAAATGGGCATTTAAAGTGTGATAAGAAAATTCTTTCTTTAAAGGAAACTTGAGGTTTGAGTTATTTTTAACAAAACTCTAATAATGTCTAAACCCAGATTTTTTCTATCTGAGATTAATGTCACATTAAATAAAATCGTCTTCATATATAGGAACAGGTTTAGAATACTAAGTTTTAAGATCTTGAAGAGATCTTAGAATCCTCTCTTCTAATTGCCTCATTTTATTTTATTTTTTGTTTTTGAGACAGAGTCTCGCTCAGTCGCCCAGGCTGGAGTGCAGTGATGCGATCTTGGCTCACTGCAACCTCCGTGCAAGCTTCTTGGGTTCAAGAGATTCTTGTGCCTCAGCCTCCCGAGTAGCTGGGACTACAGGCACCTGCCACCATGCCCTGCTAATTTTTTTGTGTTTTTAGTACAGATGGGGTTTCGCCGTGTTGGCCAGTCTGGTCTCGAACTCCTGATGTCAAGTGATCCGCATGAGCCACTGCGCCTGGTCTAATTACCTCATTTTACAGATGAGAAAACTGATGCCAGGAAAGATGATGCCTTGTCCAAATGAGTTAGTAGCAGGTGGTCGCCACAGATCTTTCTACCACATGATCTCCTAATACGTCTCCTTGACACCTGGCCCTGGTGTCAAGCAGTAGTCACAGGTATGGGGATAGTCACCTAAAGACTAAATTACTCAGTGTGTAGACCACTAATGTCCACTATCAACACATGGCAAGCTTGTTTGTAGGGCAGAATCTCAGGCCCCACCCCAGGCTTAAACCTTTTAGTAAGATCCCCAGGTGACTCATATGCACATTAACTTCTAGAAGCGCTGAACCTTGGCTCCTACCTTGTTCTTCCCCTGAATCTCAGTCTCATCATGGTTTCACCAGAAGGCAAAACCAATGGTAAAATAGTTTCACTTCTGCCTCTCTATTACCCAATATCGTGAACTTGCCTGGAGCCATCAAGCTTTTCTGATTTTTTTTCCTACCTAACAGTATAAATAAAGAGTATGGGTTACCAAGGAAGTAAGGCAGTGTTCCAGATAATTCTGAACAAAATGATGCATTCGGTCCTTTGCCCTGAGTAGCCAAAAGTAGGGGGAAAGCCTGGAGGCTTTGGAGAAAGAAATGACTTGTCTCCAACTCACCCTTCGGGGTCTCTTCTCTGCATACTTCCAACCCCTGCCTTCCCCCATTCTGTTAGCGTGTCCTTCAGTTAGCCAATGTGGCTAATCATTTAGTATGAATTAGTTTAAGGTCTTGCTCCTCCCAGGAATATTTGCAAAGAAGGGAAGGGTGGAATTTCAGACATGTGATTCTGGCTCAGCAAAGATTTAGCTGGGTAAAGGGAGCCACCAAATCACGTGAAAGTAGGCTTGGGCCATGGCACCATTTCAGGAGATCCTAGTCTTCCATTTGTAGCACAAAGGTTATCTTTGCTCCTAGGTCTGTAAAATGTGCATTGTCTTATGTGTAGTATTGCATGATTTTGAAAACATGATAGATAATTTATTTTGTGTAAGGCTCATAACTATTCTGTGACGAAGCTGACATCATCTTCGTTTTACAGGGCTTAAAGTTGTTTGGGGCCTTTTAGCTTCCAAACCAAACTCTAGGCTCCTTGTAATATGTTAATAAAATTGTCTCTCTTATAGGCGTTTCTTTTTTTTTCATTTCTTTTTTTTTTTTTTTTTGAGATGAAGTTTCGCTCTTGTTGCTCAGGCTAGAGTGCAATGGCGCCATCTCGGCTCACTGCAACCTCCACCTCCTGAGTTCAAGCGATTCACCTGCCTCTGCCTCCCAAGTAGCTGGGATTACAGGCATGCACCAGCATGCCTGGCTAACTTTGCTGTATTTTTAGTAGAGACAGGGTTTCTCCATGTTGGTCAGGCTGGTCTTGAACTCGCAACCTCAGATGATCTGCCTGCCTCGGTCTCTCAAAGTGCTGGGATTACAGACGTAAGCCACCATGCCTGGCCATGCGAGTTTCTTATGACTGGTTTTAGTTTAGTTTTGTTTAGTTTTGTTTTGAGAATGAGTGTTACTCTGTTGCCAGCTGGAGCACAGTGGTGTAATCTTGGCTCAGGCTCACTGCAATCTCCACCTTCCGGGTTCAAGTGATTCTCCTGCCTCAGCCTCTCGAGTAGCTGTGACTACAGGTACACACCACCACACCTGGCTAATTTTTGTATTTTTCGTAGAGACAGAGTTTCACCATGTTGGCCAGATGGTCTCGATCTCTTGACCTCGTGATCTGCCCACCTCGGCCTCCCAAAGTGCTGGGATTACAGACGTGAGCCACCACAACCAGTCTGGTTTTGTTTGTTGATTTATTTGTACACATTTTTTGAATAGATAATGCTCTCCTAGATTCAGTGTTTGAGAAACAAATTCTTCATGATACTCGGTGTTCTGAGGGTACTTTCTTTTCATGGCCTATTCCTGTTTCACCAGTACCTTCACTGTTTCCTCCCCACCATATCATCATGGCCACCATTGTTCTTTTGGAATGCAGGACCCCTTCAGTCTCCAAGAGAACTGATTCTCATGTTGGAATTCTCTCTAAGCCAATCTGTTCAGAATACTTTGACACAAATGAATGGCCTCACCAGGGTGGACCAGTTCAGAGAAGGCTGACCAAGGAAGCAAAGAGCCTGGAAGTCAGAACAAGAGAAGATTTTACAGGCTTGGGACAAGTGTCTTCAATTATTTAAAGGGTTGTGATGTGAAAGAGAGATTATGATTTTTCTTAGGGGTAGAGGTAGATTTACTGTGAAGATAATCTGGTTTAAGCTTTAGGGCTACTGTGTGGTCCCCTTCCAAGACCTTGTACCTAATTTTGAATCTTTACATTTGTGTTATTTCAACTAAAGACCTCTTCCCCCACCACCAAATTACAGTATATGAGTTTCACAAAACTGGATATACCCCTTTCTGTGTGGAACAGAGAGCAAACCAGGACCTAGGACAGAAGTGAAAACCTCAAATGAGGGTATTCATTCAGTATTAGTTCAATAAAAGAAAATCTTTCCATGGGCCAAGACAATGCCACCAGGAAATGGGTTGTGTAGGCACCTTCTTTTTTTTTTGAGACGGAGTCTCGCTCTGTTGCCAGGCTGGAGTGCAGTAGTGCAATCTCGGCTCACTGCAATTCTACCTCTGGTGTTCAAGCGATTCTCCTACCTCAGCCTCTTGAGTAGCTGGGACTACAGGCACCCGCCACCATAGACAGCTAATTTTTGTATTTTTTTTACTAGAGACAGGGTTTCACCATGTTGGCCAGGATGGTCTCGATCTACTGACCTCATGATCTGCCCACCTCGGCCTCCCAAAGTGCTGGGATTACAGGTGTGAGCCGCCGTGCCAGGCCAGTAGGCACCTTCTATAGCTACCCACAGTTATTTGTCTCAGCAACATCCCCTCTTTGAGGCCAGTAGAATTTGGATTTGTTCAAAAAGTTAAGGAGAGCCCTTGATCTCCAGCTCCCAAGGGTGAATTCTGATTGGTCAAAGCCAATCATGGTATTCTCTTTCCCTATGGCCTTTAATTGGCCTGAGTAAGGGCAGGTCGTGTAGTTCTGGCCGGAGACAGGGGGTGCTGGTACTTTCTTCTCTGATTAAAAGACAAGGCTTCAGGTAAAGGTCTTTTTCCCCTTCCCTTTTATTCCTGAAACTCAAGAGAGCTGGAGATAAGCATCCATCCTGTGGCCAGTAGGCCAGAAGCATGAAAACCAAAGTCAACATGCTAAGGGTGGCAGAGCACAAATGGTAAAGGGTTTTAGGATCCTTACAGCATTGTTGAGGAGCAGAACCAGGACTAACAGCCACCTACCTCTAGATTACTTATGTGAGAAAACTAAACTCCTTATTTGTTCAAATAACAGTTAAAATTTCCCATTACTTCCAGCCAAATGCATTTTTCCTTGATATAGCTATCTTTAAGGAGAGGGCTTTCTCTGTCTCTGGTGGAAGTCAATTTTCTGGGGGAATTTACTACAAAACATGGGTTGCAGAGGTCCCCTATGTCTGGGAGAGAGGATTTGGGGAGACAATGACTTGTTTTTAGGAATAATTTTGCATAATTAGAACATGAACAATTTTCTATGACTTGGGCCCTTAAGTTTCATCCTTCTTTCCTCAAGTCTTCATATTTCCTTTAGCCTATAACCATCTTTCTTTTTTTTTTTTTTTTTTTTGAGACGGAGTCTCGCTGTCGCCCAGGCTGGAGTGCTGTGGCTGGATCTCAGCTCACTGCAAGCTCCGCCTCCTGGGTTCACGCCATTCTCCTGCCTCAGCCTCCCGGGTAGCTGGGACTACAGGCGCCGCCATCTCGCCCGGCTAGTTTTTTGTAGTTTTAGTAGAGATGGGGTTTCACCGTGTTAGCCAGGATGGTCTCGATCTCCTGACCTCGTGATCCGCCCGTCTCGGCCTCCCAAAGTGCTGGGATTACAGGCTTGAGCCACCGCGCCCGGCCATAACCATCTTTCTCAATGGATTTCTCTAACCTCATCCATAGCCTCCTTCAATTCCACCTTTTTTTTTTTTTTTTTTTGAGATGGAGTCTTGTTCTGTCACCCAGGCTGGAATGCAGTGGTGCGATCTCAGCTCAGTACAACCTCTGCTTCCCGGGTTCAAGCGATTCTCCTGCTTCAGCCTCCCAAGTAGCTGGGACTACAGGCACACACCACCACTCCTGGATAATTTTTGTATTTTTAGTAGAGACAGGGTTTCACCTTTTTGGTCAGGCTGGTCTGAAACTGCTGACCTCAGGTGATCTACCTGCCTCAGCCTCCCAAAGTGTTGGGATTACAGGCATGGGCCACCGTGCCCGGCCCCAATTCCACCATTGATAGGGGACAGAAAAAAAGATTGAGCAGGATGGATGAAGAGGACACTGTTTTTCAAAACTGGTACGCTTTCCAACAATTTAGGAGAGTAAGATATGTTTATAAGTATTGACAGAATGTGCTTCCATTTCTGATCTGTAATCAGATAAACCAGAACTTTTCAAATGAGTAAACATCAGGTAAACATAAAGAGAGACAGCCTGTATAGGCTGAGGGGATGGCACTGAAGACCCTGCAGTTTTCAAACTGGCTAATCAGACCCCGGGGAAGAAGGAATGCTTTTCAGGGGTACGTGGCCCGGGTGGGTTTTTTTTTTTTTTTTTTTTTTTGACAGTTTCACTCCCATTGCTCAGGCTGGAGTACAGTGCAGAGATAGCAGCTCACTGCAACCTCCGCCTCCTGAATTCATGTGATTCTCCTGCCTCAGCCTCCCAAGTAGCTGGGACTACAGGTGCAGGCCATTGCACCTGGGTAATTTTTGTATTTTTAGTAGAGATGATTTTCACCATGTTGCTCAGGCCAGTCTCAAACTCCTGAGCTAGAACTCTTGAGCCTTGGCCTTCCAAAGTTCTGGGATTACAGGTGTCCAGGAGGTATTTTTTAAAATACTTTTTTTTTTTTTTCCAGACAGAGTCTCTGTTACCCAGGTTGGAGTGCAATGGTGCAATCTCAGCTCACTGCAACCTCCACCTCCCAAGTTCAAACGATTCCCCTGCCTCAGCCTCCCGAGTAGCTGGGATTACAAACATGTGTCACAACACCCAGCTAAGTTTTGTATTTTTAGTAGAGATGGGGTTTTACCATGTTGGCCAGGCTGGTCTTAAACTCCTACCTCAAGTGATCCTCCCGCCTCGGCCTCCCAAAGTGCTGGAATTACAGGCATGAGCCACCATGCTTGGTCTAAAGGACTTTATTGTGAAACATTTTAGATAGAATAGTTTAATGTTCCCATCACCCAGCCTCAGTTCATGGCCCATTCTTGTTTCATCTATACCTTCGCTGCTTCTCCCGCCATATCATCATTTCTTTTTTTTATTGAGATAAAGATGCAAGATGACCACCAACAATTCCTCCCATCCCTGAAAACCCAATGCTTCTCCTCTAATGAAGAGTGATGAAAATATTCCACAATTAGATTGTGGTTGTACAACTCTGTGAAAATACCCAAAGCCATGGAAGTGTACACTTTAAAGTGTACACTTTAAGTGAATTATATCTCAATAAAGATGCTTTTAAAAGGTGGAGAAGGAAAATTTCTCTATTTTAATAATATTTAAAGAAAACAAAGAGGTAGAGTTTCTGTGATTTGCTTAAACCATTAATAGGTAGCAGAAGGGACGCTCTGTGACTGCTGGGCATAGCCCTTCATCGGCCCCAGAGCTTCTGCTTTCACTGTTTTGCCATACCAACGGACCTGCAAGAGAGTAGCCCAGGCAGAATCCAGCTGTTCTTTTGAGCCACCCCAGCGGAGATGCCACACAGACCAGTGAAACCACCTTGGCAGCTCCAGCACCTGTTGAGCTGCCCAGCCAACATCACATGGGGCAGAGATGAGCTGCCAAGCCTGTCGACTACGTTTTGGGGTGGTGGAGGAGTGGGCAGTGCCAAATCCCCAGAAGAAGCTCAATGAGTATTTGTCTGTTTTCATTTCAGCCAGCAGAGGGTCCTCAAGGTAACACCTTCCAGTGGCTCCCCCACCTCTCTCAGAGCTCTGGCCAGGGCCCACAAGGCCCTCCATCTTACCCCTTTCCTCTCTGACTGTCACCTCCTCCTCCTCTTCCTCTTGCTTCCTCACTTCTAGCTACAAAGGCCTTCCTTCAACAGACAGACCTGTCCCCTTGCAGGGCCTTTTGCCCTTGCTCTTCCCTTTGGTCCTCCCCAGATGGCTACAGGGTTCCTCCCACACCTCCTGTAGGTCTTCACTCAAATGCTACCTTCCTTCTTCTTCTTCTTCTTTTTTTTTTTGAGACTGAGTCTGGCTCTGTCGCCAGGCTGGAGTGCAGTGGCGTCATCTGGACTCACTGCAACCTCCGCCTCCCGAGTTCAAGCGACTCTCCTGCCTCAGCCTCCTGAGTAGCTGGGACTACAGGCCCACGCCACCACGCCCGGCTAATTTTTGTATTTTAGTAGAGACGGGGTTTCACAATGTTGGCCAGGCTGGTCTCGATCTCCTGACCTCGTGATCCGCCCGCCTCGGCCGCCCAAAGTGTTTGGATTACAGGCGTTGAGCCACCGCGCCCAGCCAAATGCCACCTTCTTATTGAGACCTGCTGTCTGTGCAAAATCGCAAACCCTCACTCCCTGTCCTTATTCCCTACTTCTACTTTTCTCTTTGGCATTTACCAATGTCTAACAGTATTTAATTTCACAAATTTATCTCGTTTATTTTCTGTCTCGTTTATATTTCTGCTATAACATAAACTCCAGGAAGGATTTTTGCCTGTCTTGGTTGTCTGTCGTATCTCGTGTCTAGAACACAGAACCCATTGTAGGCACTTCAATAAATTACCTGTAGAATGAATGGACTGAATGTCACCTTGTTGGAGAGTACCCCGCCACCACCACAGTCTGTTAAACAGTAATCTTTCATTTCTCTTTCCCAGTTTTATTTTTCTTCGTTTATACTTAATCACCTTTGATACCTATTTGTTTACTGTTTCTCTCCCCAGTAGCGTGAAAGTTACTTTAATAGTAGAGATTTAAATGTATTTTAATCCCTACAAAGAAGAAAAAGGGAGGAAATACATGACAAGCTCTCAGTACGTATTTGCGAAGCAATTAATCTCTTGAACGAAGATGTAGCAGGCAGCTCCACTAGCCTCCTTCGTGATAGGACTAACTTGGGGTCTGTCTGCGGGCGAGCACCTCCTCCGCGGGCGGAGGGCCGCAGCGAGAGCTGGGTTTCGGCAGCGCCCCATTAAACCAGCCGCGGACGCCCGGCTGTTGGCGGTAGTTCCAGCCCGGCCCGGCCCGGCGTTGCCGGTTTTTCCCCAGTCGCCCTGCCAGCCAGTTTCCGGGGCGGTGTCATCGCCCGTTTAAGAGCGGAGCGCTCCGCCCTGGGGGCGGAGCTGGGAGGGAGCTTTAAGGGGCGGACGGGCGGGAGGTCGGGGGTCCTCCGGGGATTAGAGCCGGTGGGCTCGCTGTGGGCGCCATTTCTCGGCGTCTCCCGAGGAGTCGCCCCTTCCTCAGCCTTGCTCGGCTCTTCTCCCCTCTGGTCGCCGGGGCCGCGCCGTCCCCCGCTCAGGTAAGCGCGAGGCCCGGCGGCGCCGCGGTACAGCCCGCTGCCCTCCTAGCCGAGCGGACCCCTCCTCGCCCGCGCCTGCGGTGGCGGCCTTGTCCCCGGGGAGGCGGGCGGGGGCCGCGCCCAGACCCTAGGGCGGCCGGCCCC
>NW_016810434.1:1098722-1125373 GCF_001698545.2 Rhinopithecus bieti
CCGGCCCCTCGCTCGTCTGGCCGGCAGGGCATTAATCCCGCCGGAGGGAGGGGCGGCGGCGGCCAATGAGGCGGGGCCGCCGAGTTTCGGTCGATACCGCGCGACGGGCCGGAGCGGAGGGCCCGGGGCAGCCGGGTTAATGTTTGCCGGGCGGACGCGCTCCCCGGGCCGCGGGCACCCCTCGCCGGTCCGCGGGGCTGGCGTCCAGCGGGAGAGACAAAAGTCGCAAGAGAGGGGAATAACGAACTGAGTTTGTGTCACGGTTTTGGTGAACTTTTCGAGCCGACTTGTATTTGAGTAAAATTTCAGCTCCTTGGGAAAGGAGAGGCAGGTGTGTTCCCCGGAAAGACGAGGTCTGAAGCGCCCGCCCCGCCCCCACCCGGGACGTTTGTCGTGCTAATGATGGGTTCTTTGGTGTGTAAATGTTAATTGTCTCTGCGGTTACTTGAATTCTACCTAAGAGCGAGACCCGAGTCTTAAAACGTTTGACAATATTTTAGACTGGTATTAAAAGTTTTTAAAGAATTACGGGGAAAATTCCCATAACCGTGTACATTTCTAATGTAACCCACAACTGCATTAACTCAGTTTCTAACATAACCCGTTGCTGAGCTCTAGTTAACCTTGTTGGATTATTTGTGCATGTAAGATAGTGTGCAGGTTTTGGAAAATAGGCTAACTTCATTCGAAAGCGATATGCGTAACTGCTGTTGAGTTACTCGCTTGCATTTTCTTTATTGGGATTGCTGGGACAAAATATAGTGGTACCTTCATGGCATTTGCTGTATGTTGCTTTATCAAAAAGCAGTTACCATATTGTGGCCACCAGTCATGTAAGAGTATACATATTTCCTGAGTAACTTTTGGGTTTTGGATACTTCTTTTAACCAACTTCTGTTAGGATTGCTTAAATTTGCATTTTATGATTCCAAAGGAAATCCTTCTAGTTAGGAACTAGAGTAGAAACAGCTGCTTTTTGGAAGCCACATAAACCTACCATCCAAAAATTCCACTGTCATTCTAGTGTGTCAGGCGAGTTTTTTATTGAGTGCCTGATATGCGGGTTGTTAAGCCAGCTGTTGGGCCAAAGTAGTGAACAAGCCAGACGAAGTCTTTGTCCTTGAGTGAATGGGGGAAGTAGCCAGTAAAAAAAAAAAAATTAACGGGTATTTAATTACAATTTCTTTATTATGAAGAAAAGACTAAGAGGACTAAAAGGCACATCGAATTTAGACTCACAAGTCTCAGATTGTTTTTCTGAGACTAAGACATTTCGACTATAAGTCTGAAGTTAGTCCAGTGAAGTGGGAGTGGGTGGAAGAGAGGGGAAGTGGAAAAAGAACATTCCAGAAAGGTGGAACAGCTAATGAAAAATGGTCCAGAATTAAGAAGACTCTTGGGCCGAGCAGAAAGAGTACCAGAGCAGAGCAAACAGTAGGGAGTAGGTTGACAGATGGGTCAGGCAAGTAGGAGGAGCTGCATCTAGGACCAGGGCCATTAAAGATTTTAGAATAGGGGTCAGATTTGTGGTTGCCAAAAATCCAGTGGCTGCGACATGAAGAGCGGAATTGGGAGAGTGCAGGTGGGAAGGGAAGAGTGAGTATGAGAAAACTTTTTTCACAGTCATAAAAAAAAAAACCCACAACTTTTAATGACCCATTCATATATTATTGTGGTTTTTTCCATTAAAAAAAAATAGATGGCGTCTTGCTGTGTTGCCCACGCAGGTCTTGAACTCTTGGCCTCCAACAGTCGTCCTGACTTAGCCTCCCAGAGTGCCAGGATTGCAGATGTGAGCCACTGTACCCGGCCGTATATTCTTGCTGTGACCTCTGACATGTCCCTCTTCAGAGAGAATCTCACTTAACTGTTTACGAGTGTGTCTGTTTAGCGTCTGTGTGTGTGTGTGTGTGTGTGCATGGATCCCACCTCAGTGTAGGAAAAATTCTCTTCAGTGTCTGTGATTTGATTTTTCACTTAGAAATGTTGTCATATCTAAGTCAAGTATTTATTTAAAACAACTGTGTTATGGCTGGGCTTGGTGCCTCATGCCTATAATCCCAGCACTTTGGGAGGCTGAGGTGGGAGGATTCCCTGAGGCCAGGAGTTTGAGACAAACCTGGCTAAGTAGCAGTACCCTGTCTCTACAAAAAATAACTTAAAAAACCATTAGCTGGGTGGGTGGCATGTGCTTGGAGCCCTAGGTGGGAGAATCCCTTGAGCATGGTAGATGAAGGCCCTGGTGAGCCTTGGATGCTAGAGTGAGACCGTCTCTAAAATAAATAAATAAATACATAAATAAAAATAAAACAACTGTATTGTATGCCGTTGTGTGTACCATAACTTGTTTAACTGTTTGCACATTGATGAACATATTTAAAATTTTCTTAAATCAGTTATGCCCCAAAAAATCCTGTTACTGCAACTTAAAGCACAGGTGTGATTTTTTTTCTTTAGGTTATCCTTCCAAGAAATAGAACTGTTGAGTAAGGAGTATGCATGTTAAAATTTTTAATATTGGCCCAGTGAGGTGGCTCACGCCTGTAATCCCAGCACTTTGGGAGGCCGAGGCAGGTGGATCACCTGAGGTCAGGAGTTTGAGACCAGTCTGGCCAACATGGTGAAACCCAGTATCTACTAAAAGTACAAGAATTAGCTGGGCGTGGTGGCTGGTGCCTGTAATCCCTGCTCCTCGGGAGACCAAGGCAAGAGAATCGCTTGAACCCGGCAGGTGGAGGTTGCAGTGAGCCAAGATCGTACCATTACACTCCAACCTGGGGAACAAGAGTGAGACTGTCTCAAAAAAAAAAAAATTTTTTTTTTAAAATATTAATAGCATGGGCAAATCTCCCTCCAAAAAAGCCCAATGTATGAGGATTATTTTTTTCTCACATTCTTTTTAACATTATCTTGAGTCTTTAAATGACAGACAGTATCTTATTTTTTTTATTTGGATTTTCTTGGATACTGTTAAAGTTAAAGGTGTTTGTTTTTGTGAACATCTTTCAAATGATCTTTTAGGAGTTTTTCATATCATGCTTTTTTTTCTTTTTTTGATACAGAGTCTCACTCTCAGGTTGGAGTGCAGTGGTAGGATATCATAAAATGTTTCTTGGGAGATATTGGTGGAGTTAAAAGGAATATGTAGGGATTCTGTGACACAGGATTTTAGAAAGCTGGGATAACAAGTACCGTCTTAGACAGCTGAAATGAGACTGGATAGCAAATTCCAAAGGGAGAAATATCTGGAGAGAGAGTGGGACCAGGTATTATATGTGAGTGTTTGGCACACTGGAAAGTTATCTGACTAAAATTTTAGTTATCTCCTTGGGATTCGTTTACCTAATGACACAAGAGTATACTTGTGTAAAAATGTGTAGGTTAGTCTTCGGTGTATAGACATTTTAATATGGTAGTATCTTAAAAATTGGATTTTATCAGGTTTATGAATAAATCTAGTTGAAAAAGTCATTTAATCTGAAGGCTTCTCTTGAAAAACAGCATTCTTCTGAATTCTTCTGCTCCCTCTCCCAAGGCAATCATTTTCACATTTTAAATCAAATGCTCTTACTGCTAGTTCTTGATTTTTTAATTTTAATGATGACCTGTTGGCCTGCTGTTACGCATGATGAGGAATTAACTCTTTCCATATCTGTATCCCCTACCTCTTATTATGTACACCCTCTCTGTTGTAGTTATTGTTTGCTCAATATTTAGTATTTGACATTTAAATCATTAGCAGCTGAGTCATCTAGTGTATTGTGATTTCCTTTTCTGCACAGCTTCTTGTTTCTTTTGGAATTAATAGTCTTTTTGGCTTACTTGTTGGCTTATGTGTACTTAAACTCTCTTTGTTGTGCAAATGAAACACATTAGGGTAGCAAAGTGACTTTGATTTTGTGTTTCCATTTAGTGTGCTATGTTTTAAAACCCGTTTTAACTGTTTTGATTAACATTAATGTTCTTTATAGAGATAAGGAAAAGGTAGCGTTAAAGTACTTTGACATTAAAAGGTTTATGTTAAGTAGTTATTTAAAATCTGTGTGTAACAATATTTGACAAAACTTAGGAAATTTGAATTATATTTGTATTTTAGCTGAAATTGGTGATTGTTTTTATATTTTTATTATGAATGCTCAGAAAAGAAATGGAACTTCTCAGGACTTTTTTTTTTTTTTGAGACAGTCTTGCTCTGCCACCCAGGCTGGAGTACAGTTGGCGCTATTTCAGCTCACTGCAAGCTCCGCCTCCCGGGTTCACGCCGTTCTCCTACCTCAGCCTCCCGTGTAGCTGGGACTAAAGGCGCCCCCCACTGCGCCTGGCTAATTTTTTGTATTTTTAGTAGAGATGGGGTTTCGCTGTGTTAGCCAGGATAGTCTCGATCTCCTGACCTCGTGATCCACCCACCTTGGCCTCCCAAAGTGCTGGGATTACAGGCGTGAGCCGTCACGCCCAGCCACTCCTCAGGATTTTTATGATCATCAAAGGCTACCTTAGTGTCTGACATCATCTTAGGGTATACAAGATGTTGTACATATAATTTATCATTTTAGAAGACCTGATGAACTTCATGAATGTTTGCCTTCTCCTGCCAAATCAGTTCCTGATAAAATGATCCAGTAAATTTAGAAAGCTCCAAACAAACTATGGCTATGTCTTACACATACAAGTCTTTTAAAACTTTGAATTAAAGTAACCAACTTTTAAATTAATTAACTTTTAATTGACAAAATTGTGTATATTGTGTATAATATCTCTTGAAATATTTATTAAAAGTAGCCAGTTTTAATGATTTTTTTCAGATTTACTTGACCAGGAGCCCTTTTTATTTTTTGTTTTATTTACTGATTTTTTGAGACAGGGTCTTGCTCTGTTGCCCGAACTAGAAGGCAGTGGTGCAATCCCAGCTCACTGCAGCTTTCACTGCCTGGGGTCAAGTGATCCTTCTGCCTCATAGCCCCTCAAGTAGCTGGGACCACAGGTATGCACCACCACACTTGGGTCATTTTATTTTTAGTAGTGATTAGGTCTCACTGTGTTGCCCAGGCTGGTCTTGAACTCCTGGACTCTAGTAGTCCTGCTGCCTGGGCCTCCAAAAACGTTGGGATTGCAGGCGTGCGTCACTGCACCCAGCCCAGGAGTCCTTTTTAGTAGCATTTCTACTAATGTGCACAGGACTTGACTAAATAATGCCATTTGACTGACTACAAGTTGTGGAGAACCTCATTTTTTTCCTGATGGCATCTTTTTCTGTCTGCTTTTGTAGTGACAAAAATGCTGAGTTTCTTCCGTAGAACACTGGGGCGTCGGTCTATGCGTAAACATGCAGAAAAGGAGCGGCTCCGAGAAGCACAACGCGCAGCCACACATATTCCTGCAGCTGGAGATTCTAAGTCCATCATCACGTGTCGGGTGTCCCTGCTGGATGGTACTGATGTTAGTGTGGACTTGCCAGTAAGTAGGTCTTGCCGAGCTCCAAATTCTGTTTGCAATTACTGTCTTTGTTTGTTTGTTTGTTTAAAAGCTTTGTATTGATAACTTCTGGATGGAAATCGGTAAAGGTACTATGGGTTAATACAGATCAGGCACTGTAACATTCGGGTACACGGATCAGATAACTGTAGACCAAAAGTACTTGGATTGATGGTATTTCTCTTTGGAATTAGTGGCAATTACTTGAAACATTTAAATGATAGGGCGGTTATTGGCATGAGTCCCTTTTGTGTGTGTTTATGTGTGTTCTTTATGATGGCTCACGTAATGTAGTCTAGTGGATTTCTCACAATCCTTGTTGAACAATTATTAAAACATTGTGACTCTTTGAGAATAACAACACTTCCATGTGTACTGTAGGACTTTTAGTTTTCTGCGCACTTCTGTATTTTTTAAAACTCTCCTTACTTTCTTCAAAATAAGTATTTCCCCACAATTTGGTTTACTTGCAGACATTAATTAGGTGAAGTGAGAAAAAGGACTTTCTTCATACCCCTCAGCTCTGACTGTCTTTCTCTTTGCTCCCGAAGTATTTTGCATCGTAGGTTTTTCATACATTGTAGTCTTTATCTCAAGACAGCCTATTGTAATTATATTTGCATTTTGGATAGGTGTTTTTTTTTGCAGAAATGCATAATCATAACTCCGTTTGAAACAATCCGACATGTTTGAAAGGGGTTAGCTTATTTTTTTACAGACCTTTTTGGGTGGAGGAGGGGAAGAAAAGGTTACCTTTTTGGTTTTGGGCAGTTGAATATTTTTCTGAGCTGCTTACTAATACCACATATCTTTCCCACGTCTTTGTTCTGCATTCAAAGACTTACCGTAAATTATGTCATTTGATATGAGCTTCGTAGGATGTTCCTTGATGTTTTTCCTCCCGACAAACTCTTTAGTACACCTTCATTTACCCAAAATTCAATTTAAAAAGTCTCTTTGGGCAAAGTGATCTACTCACTAACTGAGAGTATAAGGAATTGGAGAGTTTAAATAGATGTTCTGATTATCTTAATAATTTGGAATGTATTAGATACGTACATTATACATTTTAAAATGTTAAAGTATAGAATTAAAGAGGATTTCTTGAAGTGTTTTGAAGTCATCATTACGTGTATTTGTTATCTTTGTCTATAATAATGTATATTTTTAGGGTTTTTGATTCTGGACAACTTGAAAGCATATAAATTTTCTTCCTGTAAGTACTTCTTGAGGGTTTATCAGACATTCCAACATGAGCTATTTTGTGAGGATAGTTTTCGTACTCATTTCTTATTTGATAAGAATCTTAAGAGTTTTGTGTACTATTTCATTAAAATATCATGAGATATGTGGTGAAAAGCCTGAGATTGCTGTGTAAGAGACTGGAAAGAAGTTTCTTATTACCTAATGTTTGAAGTATGAAGTCTCAGGGTTGTTGATGGATAAGCTGATAGTAGGAGAGTAGAATTTGTAAAAAAAACTTTTTAAAAAGGCAGTGCAGTATGGAGGAGAAACAACACTAGTTTTTAAAGTAGTGAAACAGATGGCTGGTTACTGATCTGGAATGGTTTCCTAAACTTTGTATGCTTAGCTGGGTGTATGTGATGCTTGATCAAGTATATAAGCTAACTGGTCTCTCATGGGGACAATTGTAGTGAAACAGCTGGAGTTATAGATTGGACTTTTTGTGAGACAAGAACAGTTATCGGCAGGTGCAGTGGTTTATGCGTGTAATCCCAGCACTTTGGGAGGCTGAGGCAGTCAGACCCCTTGAGGCCAGGAGTTCAAGACCAGCCTGGCCAACATGGTGAAACCCCATCTCTACTAAAAATACAAAAATTAACCAGGCGTGGTGGCATGCACCTGTAGTCCCAGCTACTCAGGAGGCTGAGGCAGGAGAATCACTTGAACCCGGGAGGCAGAGATTGCAGTGAGCTGAGATCGCACCACTGCACTCCAGCCTGGGTGACAGAGCAAGACTCTGTCTCAAAAAAAAAAAAAAGAAAAAAAAAAAAACAATTGGGCCAGCCAGTGGCTCACGCCGGTAATCCCAGCACTTTGGGAGGCTGAGGTGGGCGGATCACGAGGTCAGGAGTTTGAGACCAGCCTGGCCAACACAGTGAAACCCCGTCTCTACTAAAAATACAGAATAGCTGGGCGTGGTGGCGGGTGCCTGTAATCCCAGCTACTTGGGAGGCTGAGGCAGGAGAATTGCTTGAACCCGGAAGGCAGAGGTTGCAGTGAGCCGAATTTGCGCCACTGTACTCCAACCTGAACAACAGTGCAAGACTCCGTCTCAAAAAAAAAGGAACAACTGTCTTTCCAGTTCTGTAGGTGAAATCATACTTATTAACATTACTCTAGGTACATGCATGGATATAAAGTGGTCATTGGCCTGTTTTACTAAGTTGTCGCTAAAGGAAAAAATAGGCCAGAAGAATAATAATTTCTAAAAAAGAAAAAATGCTTTCCCCTTTTCAGATTTATTTTCTCAACCAGTCTGCTGTGATTGTGGAAGAAGATTTAGAATTATTTTAGAAATTGGATGAAGCACATACTCATTTCCCATTAGGATAAGGGTCACTAGTGATTATAGCTAACGATCTTCTTCCTTTAAAAAAAAAAAAATTAAATAGAGTGAGAAGGCCTTTCATTGAATGACAAAGGTATCAGGTAGAAATTTCTATCTAATTTTTAAGCTTTTTCTTTGAAAATACTACAGTAAGCTTGTTTAAGAGCTTAGTATTAGTTAATTGCTTGTAACGTAAAATCCTTCTAAGTTTTAAATTAGGAAATGTTTGGCCAATTAACCAATAGATAATTTTTTTCCTTTTTTTAAATTATATTTTAAGTTCTGGGATACATGTGCAGAATGTGCAGGTTTGTTACATAGGTATACACGTGCCATGGTGGTTTGCTGCACCCATCAACCTGTCATCTACGTTAGGTATTTCTCCTAATGCTATCCCTCCCCTAACCCCCCAACCTCGGACAGGCCTCAGTGCATGATGTTCCCCTCCCTGTGTCTATGTGTTCTCATTGTTCAACTCCCACTTATGAGTGAGAACATGTGGTGTTTGGTTTTCTGTTCCTGTGTTAGTTTGCTGAGAATGATGGTTTCCAGCTTCATCTATGTCCCTGCAAAGGACATGAACTCATCCTTTTCATGGCTGCATAGTATTCCATGGGGTTTTTGTGCCACATTTTTATCCAGTCTATTATTGATGGGCTTTTGGGTTATTTGGGTTGGTTCCAAGTCTTTGCTATTGTGAATAGTGCTGCAGTAAACATACGTGTGCATGTGTCTTTACAGTAGAATGATTTATAATTCTTTGGGATATACACTCAGTAGTGGGATTGCTGGGTCAAAAGATATTTCTGGTTCTAGATCCTTGAGGAATCGCTACGCTGTCTTCCACAATGGTTGAACTAATTTACACTCCCACCAACAGTGTAAAAGCATTCCTATTTCTCCACATCCTCTCCAGCATCTGTTGTTTCCTGACTTTTTATTGATGACCATTCTAACTGACGTGAGATGGTATCTGATTGTGGTTTTGATTTGCATTTCTCTGATGACCAGTGATGATGAGCCTTTTTCATATGTTTGTTGGCTGCATAAATACCTTCTTTTGAGAAGTGTCTGTTCATATGCTTTGCTCACTTTTTGGTGGAATTGTTTGTTTTTTTCTTGTAAATTTAAGTTTCTTGTAGATTCTGGGTGTTAGCCCTTTGTCAGATGGATAGATTGCAAAATCTTTCTCCCAATCTGTAGGTTGCCTGTTCACTCTGATGATATTTTCTTTTGCTGTGCAGAAGCTTTTTAGTTTAATTAGATCCCATTTGTCAGTTTTGGCTTTTGTGGCCATTGCTTTTGGTGTTTTAGTCATGAAGTCTTTGCCCATGCCTATGTCCTGAATGGTATTGCCTAGGTTTTCTTCTAGGGTTTTTATGGTTTTAGGTTTTATGTTTAAGTCTTTAATCCATCTTGAGTTAATTTTTGTATAAGATTGTTAAGGAGGGGGTCCAGTTTTAGGTTTCTGCATATGGCTAGCCAGTTTTCTCAATACCATTTATTAAATAGGGAATCCTTTCCCCATTGCTTGTTTTTGTCAGGTTTGTCAAAGATCAGATGGTTGTAGATGTGTGGCATTATTTCTGAGGCCTCTGTTCTTTTCCATTGGTCTGTATATCTGTTTTGGTACCAGTACCATGCTGTTTTGGTTACTGTAGCCTTGTAGTCTAGTTTGAAGTTAGGTAGCGTGATGCCTCCAGCTATGTTCTTTTGCTTAGGATTGTCTTGGCTATATGGGCTCTTTTTTTGGTTCCATATGAAATTTAAAGTAGTTTTTTCTAATTCTGTGAAGAAAGTCTGTGGTAGTTTGATGGGGATAGCATTGAATGTATGAATTACTGTGGGCAATACTGCCATTTTCACGATACTGATTCTTCCTATCCATGAGCATGGAATGTTTTAACATTTGTTTGTGTCCTCTTTTATTTCCTTGAGCAGTGGTTTGTAGTTCTCCTTGAAGAGGTCTTTCATATCTCTTGTGAGTTGTAATCATGTCATCTGCAGAGACAATTTTACTTCCTCTATTCCTATTTGAATACCCTTGATTTCTTTCTCTTGCCTGATTGCCCTGGCCAGAACTTCCAATACTATGTTGAATAGGAGTGGTGAGAGAGGGCATCTTTGTCTTGTGCCAGTTTTCAAAGGGAATGCTTCCAGCTTTTGCCCATCCGGTATGATGTTGGCTGTGGGTTTGTCGTAAAAAGCTCTTAAATTATTTTGAGATACGTTCCATCAATACCTAGTTTATTGAGTGTTTTCAGCATGAAGACGTGTTGAATTTTGTCGAAGGCCTTTTCTGCATCTATTAAGATAATCATGTGGTTTTGTTTTGTTTTTTGTTTTTTTGAGATGGAGTCTTGCTCTGTCGCCCAGGCTGGAGTGCAGTGGCGTGATCCTAGCTCACTGCAAGCTCCGCCTCCTGGGTTCACGCCATTCTCCTGCCTCAGCCTCCTGAGTAGCTGGGACTACAGGCACCCGCCACCTCGCCCGGCTAATTTTGATTTTTATTTTTAGTACAGATGGAGTTTCACTGTGTTAGCCAGGATGGTCTCAATCTCGACCTCGTGGTCTGCCCGCCTTGTCCTCCCAAAGTACTGGGATTACAGGCGTGAGCCTCCGCGCCTGGCCAATCATGTGGTTTTTGTCATTGATTCGGTTTAGGTTATGGATTACGTTTATGGATTTGTGTATGTTGAACCAGCCTTGCATCCCAGGTATGAGGCCGACTTGATCATGGTGGATGAGGTTTTTGAAGTGNCTTTTGCCCATCCGGTATGATGTTGGCTGTGGGTTTGTCGTAAAAGCTCTTAAATTATTTTGAGATACGTTCCATCAATACCTAGTTTATTGAGTGTTTTCAGCATGAAGACGTGTTGAATTTTGTCGAAGGCCTTTTCTGCATCTATTAAGATAATCATGTGGTTTTGTTTTGTTTTTTGTTTTTTTGAGATGGAGTCTTGCTCTGTCGCCCAGGCTGGAGTGCAGTGGCGTGATCCTAGCTCACTGCAAGCTCCGCCTCCTGGGTTCACGCCATTCTCCTGCCTCAGCCTCCTGAGTAGCTGGGACTACAGGCACCCGCCACCTCGCCCGGCTAATTTTGATTTTATTTTAGTACAGATGGAGTTTCACTGTGTTAGCCAGGATGGTCTCAATCTCGACCTCGTGGTCTGCCCGCCTTGTCCTCCCAAAGTACTGGGATTACAGGCGTGAGCCTCCGCGCCTGGCCAATCATGTGGTTTTGTCATTGATTCGGTTTAGGTTATGGATTACGTTTATGGATTTGTGTATGTTGAACCAGCCTTGCATCCCAGGTATGAGGCCGACTTGATCATGGTGGATGAGGTTTTTGAAGTGCTGCTGGATTCAATTTGCCAGTATTTTATTGAGGATTTTTGCATTGATGTTCATCAGGGATATTGGCCTGAAACTTTCTTTTTTTATTGTATCTCTGCCAAGTTTTGGCATCAGGATAATGCTGGCCTTATAATAAAATGAGTGGGGGGGGGGTCCCTCCTTTTCTGTTATTTGGAATAGCTTCAGAAGGAATGGTACCAGCTCCTCCTTGTACCTCTGGTAGAATTCAGCTGTGAATCCATCTGGTCCTGGGGTTTTTTGATTGGTAGGCTATTAATTGCTGCCTCAATTTCAGAACTTGTTGGTCTCTTCAGGGATTTGACTTTTTCCTGGTTTAGTCTTGGGAGGATGTATGTGTCCAGGAATTTATCAATTTCTTCTAGATTTTGTAGTTGATTTGCTTAGAGGTGTTCATAGTATTCTCTGATGGTAGTTTCTGTTTCTGTGGGATCAGTGGTGATATTCTGTTGATTATTTTTCATTGTGTCTATTTGATTCTTTTTTTTTCTTGCTTTCCATTTGCTTGGTAAATGTTCCTTCATCCCTTTATTTTGAGCCTGTGTGTGTCTTTGCAGGTGAGATGGTTCTCCTGAATACAGCACACTGATTGGTCTTGACTCTTTATCCAATTTGCCAGTCTGTGTCTTTTAATTGGGGTATTTAGCCCATTTACCTTTAAGGGTAATAGATAACAATTTTTATATACCTGTTTTACTGATATAGATGCTAAAGGCTTTAAGTTATATAAGACCGTGTATAGTTATACTTTTAAATACATGAAAACCATCCCATGTTCTTGAATTTGAAGACTTAATGTTGGTAGGATGGCAGTACACCTCACATTGATTTACGAATTCAGTGCAGTCCCCATGAGAATTCCAGCTGACCTGGTTGTAGAAATTTACAAATTGATTCTAAAATTCTTAAGGTATTGTAAGGAACTCTTAATAGCTAGAACAATATTGAAAAACAATAATTAGGAGGACACATACTTCCAATTCTAAGACTGACTACAAAGCAACAATAAGTTGGTGTGCTGCTGGCACAAGGATAGACACATAGGTCTGTGGAACAGAATAGAGAACCCAGAAATAAACCCATGCAGTCATGGGTCAGGTGATTTTTGACAAAGATGCCAAGACCATTTAATGGGGGAAAGAATAGTCTTTTAACAAATTGTACTTGGGGAGATGGGATTGCCATATGCCAAGGAATGAAGTTGGGCTCTCACAGTGTATACAAAAATTAACTCAGAATAAAGACCTAAAAGTATGAGCTAAAACTATAAATCCTTAGAAAAAAATAGGCGTAATTTTTGGTATTTTTCATTGATATATCGTAGTTGTACATATTTTGGGAGTATGTAGTGCTGTTTTGATACATGTATATAGTGTGTAAATGATCAAATCAGGGTACATGAGATATCCATCACCTCAAACATTTAGGAGTGAATCTTTAGATCTTGGATTTGGTACCACTTTCTTTTTTTTTTTCTGATACGGAGTCTTGCTCTGTTGCCCAGGCTGGGGTGCAATGATGCAATCTCAGCTTACTGCAATCTCTGCCTCCTGGGTTCAAGCAGGTTTCCTGCCTCAGCCTCCTGAGTAGCTGGGATTACAGGTGCCTGCCACCACACCTGGCTAATTTTTTGTATTTTTAGTAGAGGTGGGGTTTCACCATGTTTACCAGGCTAGTCTTGAACTCCTAACTTCAAGTGGTCCGCCCGCCTTGGCCTCCCAAAGTGTTGGGGTTACAGGCGTGAGCCACTGCACCCAGCCTGGCACCACTTTCTTGTATATGACGTAAAAAGCATGAGCAACTGAAGAAAAAGTAAATAAATTGGACTTCATCAAAATGAAAAATTTTTCATTTAGCCTTCAAAGGAGACCATCAAATAAGCTACAAGACTGTCACACAGAATAAGAGAAAGTATTTGCAAATTACATATCTGATAAGGAATTTGTATCTAGGGTATATAAAGAACACCCAATTTAAAAATGGGGAAAGGATCTCAATCAACATTTCTCCAAATAGGTTATATAAATGGCCAGCAAGTGCATGAAAAGAAGCTCGACGTCGTAAGTCATCATAGAAATGCAAAATAAAACCACAGTGAGATACAGCTTTCTAGCTACTAAGAAGGCTGAAATAAATTCGTATAGTATTGAATGTTGGTGGGGATATGGCACATCAGCACTCTCAGACACTGCTGGTGGGAATGTCAGATGCTTTGAATAACAGTGTGGCAGTTACTCAGATATTACCACATGACACAACAGTTACATTCCTAGGTGTATCTCCAAGAGAATGGAAAACATGTTGCACAAAAGCTTGTAATGGATGTTCATATCAGCATTATTCATAATAGTTAAAAAGTAGAAACAACCTGGATGCTCGTCAGTAGGTAAATGGATAAATAAAATGTGTAATATCCATATAAGGGGATGTTATTTAGCCATAAAGGAAATGAAGTGTACTGCTAAAACATAGATGAATTTTGAAAACATTATTCTGTTAAAAGAAGCCAGTGGCAAAAGACCATGTGATCCCATTCGTGTGAAATTCTAGAATAGGGAAATCTGTAAGGGAAAGAAAATAGATTGTGCTTGCTTAGGGCAGCGTGAGTGAGTGGGAACTGACAGGGTGGTAGGGGTTGACAGCTATAGTGTATGGATTTCTTTTTTTTAGGGATGGTGTCTTGCTACGTTGCCCAGGCTGGATTTGAACTCTTAGGCTCAAGTGATGCACCACTCACCTCAGCCCCACAAGTAGCTGGGACTACAGGCACATGCCACTGTGCCTGGCTTAGGGTTTCTTTTTGAGGTGATGAAAATGTTCTAAAATTGATTTTTGTGATGGTTGTATATATCTGTGAATATACTAAAATCCGTTGCTCTGTTTACTTGTAGTGGGTGAAGGTATGTGAGTTATAGCTCAATGAAGCAATTTTTTTTTAATTTTAAAAAATTTTTTCATTTTTTTGGAGACGAAGTTTCGCTCTTGTTGCCCAGGCTAGAGTGCAGTGGCGTGAACTCAGCTCACTGCAACCTCCGCCTCCTGGGTTCAAGCGATTCTGCTGCCTCAGCCTCCCGAGTCACTGGAATTACAGGCGCCCACCACCACACCCAGCTAATTTTTGTTATTTTTAGTAGAGAAAGGGTTTCACCATGTTGGACAGGCTGGTTCTGAACTCCTGCCCTCAGGTGATCCACCTGCCTCGGCCTCCCAAAGTGCTGGGATTACAGGCGTGAGCCGCCACACCCGGCCGGAAGTTATTTTTTTTAAAAAATGCATTGATTTTTGCGTATTTGTATTTTATTCCGCTTAAGATTTTTTAGTTGTAAGAAACATGACTGGGCACAGTGGTTCATGCCTGTAATCCCAGCACTTTGAGAAGCCAGGGTAGGAGGCTAGCTTGAGTCCAAGAGTTTGACTAGTCTGGGCAACACAGGGATACCCCGTGTCAACAGAAAATAAAATAAATTAGCCAGGTGTCATGCTGGACACTTGTGGCCCCAGCTATTCAGAAGGCTGGATGTGAGAGGATTGTTTGAGCCCAGGAGGTAGATGCTGCAGTGGACTATGTTCATGCCACTGCACTCCCGTGTGGGCAACAGAGATAAAAAAAAACAACAGAAGAAAGATATATAGGTTTAATTTAGACGTGATATGCTTGATTTGTTACAGAAGAAAAAATCATGCCTGGAGACTGCTATAGTAATGTAGGTACAAGATGATGAGGCTGCAGACTTCCAGTGACAGTAAGGCTGCATAGGAAAGAGTGCCTGCTTAGTACATGGATATGGTTGGTGACGGGGGGAGTGAAAACTAGTGTTTAGTACTTGCGTGTAGTGCAGGGAGGGAATAAAGATGAGGAAAATACAGTTCGAACTCTGATGGGGTGTATCAATTGTCAGATCATGAGAAGATAGTCCGCTGTCATGAAGAGAGAAAAAGGATGGAAGTGAAGCAAAGAGTTTTGGTGGGATGGTGTGTTTGAAAGCCAGATTTTAGAGGGCTAAAGGAATTATTGGAGACAGTCATATTTTTTGGACCTCTTATAGTCCCTTGCACATAGTAGGTGCTTAATATTGATTAGTTTGTGGATGTACGTGAAGGGAAAACGCAGGATTGCTATGAGATTTGGCAATAGATGGAAAGAAGCAGATAGCACGGCAGCTGGAGAATAGCTAGTTAGGGCAGATTTGGGTTTCTTTAAATGAGTAGGAAAAATGTTCCTCAGTAATTGCATTTGTTGTTGTTGTTGATTTTGAGATGGAGTCTCACTCTGTTGCTGAGGTTGGAGTGCAGTGACGTGATCTTGGCTCACTGCAACCTCTGCCTCCCCAGTTCAAGCAATTCTCCTGCCTCAGCCTTTCAAGTAGTTGGGATTATAGGTGCCCACCACTGTGCCCAGCTAATTTTTGTATTTTTAGTAAAGAGTTTTAGTATTGTATATACAATATACACATTTTGTATTTTGTATATACAATATACACATTTTGTGTTTTATATATACAATATACACATTTTGTATTTTGCATATCGGTCAGGCTGGTTTTGAGCTCCTGACCTGAAGTAATTCACCTGCCTCCACCTCCCAAAGTGCTGGGATTATAGGTAATTGGTTTTATATACATAGGTAGAGATGGGAGGAAGAACATTCTAGGAGCGATACCTTCTGCTGAGAAAGATGGAAAGGTGATGAAAAGATAATACTGAAACCACCCACCTGTTGTTGTTTTTGAGTTTTTTTCTTCAGTTTGGACTAAATCCTAAATTTTTTGTGGACTATAAGTCCCCACACTAATGCTTTCAAATTTTTAATTTTAAAACTGGAAATTGTACTGCTTATCCTAAAATTCATTGTTTAACTTATAGTACACTGTCTGTTTAAATGCTGTACTAAAACTATAGATAAAAATACTACCGCCTACATCACATACCGGGTCCTGTTGTAGGGAGTGGGGAGAGGGGAGGGATAGCATTAGGAGATATACCTAATGTAAATGACGAGTTGATGGGTGCAGCACACCAACATGGCACATGTATACATATGTAACAAACCTGCACATTGTGCACATGTGCCCTAGAACTTAAAGTATAATAATAATAAAAAAAATACTGCCGCCTTTGTTGTGCAAGTCTTGGAATCCCAGCCCTGCCTGCATGAGTACACTCAGCTGCAAAGCGGTTCCGCTTCTCTCACCTTAGAGTCAGCTCCTATTCCCACGACGCCCCCTGTCAGCAGGAAGAAGCCAGAGTGGTTGACGGCTTTTTCCAGTCTTCGCAGCCCACACCTTGAGAGCAAGGTACTAAGAAACACAAAGGGAGGGATTGAAACCGCCTTGGCAAAATTATGACTGAGGAAATGATGACAGTGAAAAAAATCAGACCTAACTGACTCCATCTTGCTTCTAACGTTTAAGCTGTCCTTGTTCATTCCTGGGCACAGGCCTAACTAACTTTGGAAAGGAATTCAGTTCATGGTTTGACTATGAAACAAAAGTGACAATAACTCTTTCCCGAAAAGACCCCCTTCTTGCCTGGGAACCAGTATGGCTTTGCAGGACTAACAAATTAGCTACAAGATTGGAAATTACAGTTTAGGGGTCATGCAGCCTCTGGCTCCAAGAGTCTGAACCTCCCCAAATTGCTCCTGAGGATAACATCACTATTGTAAAACCTAAGATCCGTGCTTGAGATATTTTGCAGACCCTGCACTGGATGGATCAGCTGACGCCACCCAGATCAGTAATCTGGCTCAACCAGTTCTGCTATCCCATCCAGGAGCAATAGACAGCAAGAAAAACTCACTTTGACCCCTATGATTCCATCTTCAACCTGACCAGTCAGCATTCGCCACTTCCCAAGCCCCGACCTGCCAAATTATCTTTATTTTATTTTATTGAGGCAGAGTCTGACTCTGTTGTCCAGGCTGGAATGCAGTAGTGCAATCTCGGCTCACTACAACTCCTGCCTCCTGGGTTCAAGTGATTCACAGGTGCATGCCACTATGCCCGGCTAATTTTTGTGTTTTTACTGGAGATGAGGTCTCACCATGTTGGCCAGGCAGGTCTTGAACTTTTGACCTCAGGTGATCTGCCTGCCTCAGCCTCCCAGAGTGCTGGGATTACAGGCATGAGGCACTGTGCCTGACCTCAAATTATGTTTATTTTATTTTATTTTATTTATTTATTTATTTATTTAGAGATGGAGTTTCGCTCTCATTGCCAAGGCTGGAGTGCAGTGGTGTAATCTCGGCTCACTGCAACCTCCGCCTCCCGGGTTCAAATGATTCTCCTGCCTCAGCCTGCTGAGTAGCTGGGATTACAGGTGTCTGCCACCATACCCAGCTAATTTTTAGTAGACACAGGGTTTCACTGTGTTGGTCAGGCTGGTCTCAAACTCCTAACCTCAGGTGATCCACCCGCCTTGGCCTCCCAAAGTGCTGGGATTGGAGGTGTGAGCCACGGCGCCTGGCCCCAGCCCCAGCCCCAAATTGTCATTAAAAGCTCTGATCCCCTAATGCTCAGACTGATTTGAGTAACAATAAAACTCCGGTCTCCTGCACAACCAGCTCTGCTTGAATTACTCTTTCTCCATTGCAATTCCTCTGTCTTGATAAATTAGTTCTGTCTAGGCAGTGGGCAAGGTGAACCCACTGGGCGGTTACAATACCTTGATGAAATTAATCATTGCAAAGAGGAGGTGAAGTGAGGGCTGGGTCTGAAAGAGGTGGTGACCTGGAATAAATTTGTTAGGTGGGGATAAAGAACATAAGTAGCAGGTACTGGTGTAGATACAGGTGACTAATGAGTTTGTAGTGGGCCAGAGCTTTGTGGGTCTGTTTTCACGTTCCTGTTTCCAGTTTGTTCATTTTCAGTAGCTACAAGGTGAGAAAAACATTTTATTTTTAATTTATGAAAATAAACAAGACATTGACCCTGTAATCAAGATCTCACATCCATATTCTACACACTCTGACCATACTGGACCTTCTTACTCTTGCCTAAACATGATAGACCCATTACAAGTCTATGTCTTTGCATAGGCTTTATACTAATTAGAATTTTAGGTACAAGATAGTACAGAGGAAGGATTTATTCTCTATGGGATTACTGAAAGGCAACACTGATGTACTGATTCTTGTGAAGCCAGAATCAAGAGTTCGTTAGAAGGGCCCGGTGTGGTAACTCACATCTGTTATCCCAGCACCTTGGAAGGTTGTGGTGAGAGGATTGCTTGAGGCCGGGAGTTTGAGACCAGCCTGGCCAATGTAGCCAGACCTCCATCTCTACCAAAAAAAAAATTTTTTTTAAGTTTATTAGAGGCATAAAGGACATTCTAAGCAGAAAGAAATGCATTTTGCAAGGGTTTATAGGCATGACTTATTGGGGAGATTATAAGCAGATAAAAATACTGAAATAGGCCAGGCGCGGTGGCTCACGCCTGTAATCCCAGCACTTTGGGAGGCTGAGGTGGGTTGATCATGAGGTCAGGAGTTCCAGACCAGCCTGGCCAACATAATGAAACTCCGTCTCTACTAAAAATAAAATATTAGCCCGGCCTGGTGGTGGGTGCCTGTAATCCCAGCTACTCAGGAGCCTGAGGCAGAAGAATCGCTTGAAACCGGAAGACTGAGGTTGCAGTGAGCCAAGGCTGTGCTACTGCACTCCAACCTGGGCAACAAGAGTGAAACTTTGTCTCAAAAACAAAAGAAAAGAAGCTGAAATGATAGAGGAGATAGGCCATGATATGTAATAATAAGCAAGAACAGCTAGGAAGGACTTTTAGGAATTTTATGCCTGGAGTTTGCACATTAATCTGTAGATGATGAGGAATGATTAAAGGATTTTAAAGAGCAGAGTGACGTTCTGTGTGGCAGTTTTAGGCAGATCACAATACTTCGGCAGCTCCTGTCACTTTGTTTTCTGACTCTTGCCTCCAGTCTTTTCTTTCCTAAATCCTTCCTTAGACTGTCAAGATTCCAGATCTTTATTTTGTTTTTAACTAGGTTAGCAGAATTCTGTTCACATTTCCAGGCCCAGTTTTGAATATAGAATCTTCTGAAGCCTTTAATACTTGAGGCAGAATGAACGACTCACCCTCATTTCTTTAGCATTTTGTTATAGGAGTAACATTCACATTTATTGTGTTTATTTGTTTGTAACTTTATTCTTAGTTAAGAATTAAATCTTAATTTAATTCTTAACTAAGAATAAAATTATAAGAACCTTGTGATTGCTTGAGGGCAAATATAAGCATATTAATCTGTATAACTAACATCTAACACATAATAGGTGTCTGTCCGGGAATTGAATATTACGTCAAAAATGTATTTTTCCTATAATGAAAATTTTCCTGTATGTACCGTTAAGTGCATAATGAAATTAAAAGCTCTGAAAATGTAGAATGGGACAGAACCAACTGATTTAGAACACGATTTCTAAGGTTGATACTAGCAGGTTGATAATTATTTCTCAAATTATGATTGAGTCAGGTATTCACTCACCCAGAATAACATTATCATGACCATGCTTTCCATCTTAGCAATGATAACATTTTATTTCTGGGTTAGAATCAGAAATCTTCCTGAAATCAACATACTGCATTTACTGCATTTACTTCTTATCTGTGACTTATTTTCATGAAATGGTATGGTTTTTTCTCAGGAAGGGTAGACTCAATGAAGTATTTAAAAAATTACATGCTATCTTTAAAGGTAAGATGTTCTGAGAAATTCTTTTTTGGGATGTCAGAATTTTGTTATTAGGTTGGTACAAAAGTAATTATGGGCCAGGCACGGTGGCTCATGCCTGTAATCCCAGCACTTTGGGAGGCCAAGGCACGCAGATCACCTGAGGTCAGGAGCTCGAGACCAGCCTAGCCAACATGATGAAACCCCATCTCTATTAAAAATACAAAATTAGCCAGGCATGGTAGCAGGCACCTGTAATCCCAGCTACTTTGGAGGCTGAGGTGGGAGGATTGCTTGAGCCCAGGAGTTTGAGACCAGTCTGGGTAACATCGTGAGAACTCTGTCTCTACAAAAAAAAAAAATGCTAGCTGTGATGGTGCGCACCTGTGGTCCCAACTACTTGGGAGGCCAAGGTGGGAGGATTGCTTGAGTCCAGGAGGTTGAGGCTGCAAAGAGCCAGGATTCCACCACTGCACTCCAGCCTGGACAACAGAGTTGTCCTGTCTGAAAAAATAAAATCATGCGTCTTTTGCTTCAGGAACCTGTAAATGTCTTGTGCTCACTATTGCTTGTCTTAGAACTAGCATCTCTTAAGAAGGAGTCAATGTATACCTTGAAAAGGTTTTTGTTCTGAGTAGGAGGCTGCCTAGTGGGCAGAAGTCCATTCTTTCTCTCCTTAGAACACAACTGTCATATTTCAAGAGTCTAGCAAGTGATGCTTTGGCAGAATAAGGAGGAGAGTTATTTTTAAAGCAGTGCTTCCCTTTGGTCTTGAAGCAAATATAGAATGTTGATGGAATATGAAATTGATTCTAGAAATATGCCTTAGAATGAAGGCAATGGAAACATTTAAGTTTGGTACCAGATAAATGAATTCAGCAGAAGACTTCTGTGGCTTTCTACTGTAGTGTAAAAATATTTTGTAGTGTAGAATAAAAATACTTGTAGTGTAGTGATTGCCATTAGCAAATTTTAGCATAATTAAATTTGTTAACTGGGCTCAGTGTGACCACACCTGTAACCCAGCACTTTGGGAGACTGAGGCAGTCAAGACCAGACTGGGCAACAGGCAAAATCCTGTTAAAAAAAAAAAAAAGAAAATGAGCGAGGTGTCGTGGTGCACACCTGTAGTCCCAGCAACTTGGGAGGCTGAGGCGAAAGGATTCCTTAAGACCTGGAGGTCAAGGCTGTGGTGAGGCGTGCATGCCACTGCACTGTAACCTGGGTGACAGAGCGAGACCCCGTCTCAAAATCAGTCAGTCAGTCAAATTGTTAGCAGTACTTTGTTGTTGTTATTATAAGCATTGTTTAAAACCAGTGGTTTTCTTTTTCATTTCCAATAATGACCTTCTCCTCCTTTTTCATTGTGTTGCTAGAGCAAATATGTTGAAATATTCAATTGGTTTGTTTTATTATGTAAACACACACATACAGTTGGAAATTTTGCATTTGTTGTAATTTCTGTCTGGGATTCATTTTCTCTAGATAATTACATAGTTGACTTATGTCACTCAGTCTCTTTTCAAATCTCCCTTATTAAATGGGCCCCATGTAAACACCATTTCCCATAGTTAACTTGTTCTGTATAACCTTTATCACTAGCTAGCATAGTATTTTCTTCCCTTGCTAGGATGTAAGCTTCTTCTAAAAAAAATTAAAAAAAAAAAATTTTTGTAGAGGTAGGGTCTTGCTGTGTTATCCAGGCCGGTCTCAGAATGCCTGGCCTTAAGTGGTCCTCCTGCCTTGGCTTCCCAAAGTGCTGGGATTATAGGCATGAGCCACCATGCCTGGCTTTTTTTTTCTTTAATTGAATGTAAGCTTGTTGAAGGCAGGGGCTTACCTGTTTTGTTTTCCTGTGTAGTTGTTTAGAACAGTGCCTGGCACATAGTAAGTGTTCTATTAATGTTTGTTCAATAAACCAAGCTCAGTGATGAGTGCCTGCAGTCCCAGCTACTCAGGAGGCTCAGGTGGGAGATTGCTTAAGGCCAGGAGTTTGAGGCTGTAGTGCACTGTGATCACACCTGTGAATAGCCACTGAATTCCAGCCTGGGCAACGTAGTGAGACCCCCATCTCTTAAAAAAATTGTTGAGTAAATCAAATTAGGAATAGTATTTGAAACAGACCTTTAGTTTTAAAACAAAGTCATCCCTGAAGGAAGTTAGGATCATTCCCAATCACACATTTTAATGAGGATTTTGCCCTGTTTGGGACAAGATATTGAAGTTAATAAGGGCTTCTAGTGTCCTCTCCTAAGATTAACCCATGAATGATCATAAAACTTAAGATAGAAAAATTAGCTCCAGGTAAGGAGTGTTGGTACTGGAGTGTGTGTGTAGTAATGGTTGCTGCAGTCTGGTTTAGAGGGGTGCTGCTGTGGCTGTGGCAGGATAATTGAGGTAAAAGGCAGTTTGGGTGGAGTCGGTCTTATCCCCCTGCTCCAAGTTTGTCTTGATAAATAGTATCTCTTTTAAGGGGTGTGATAGCAATAACTCAGACAGTGGGTGGAAGTGTCTTCAAGAATAAATCATAATAGCACTCCCTAAAAGGTTTCCCACCTCTAAAAATCCTTATCCCTAAAATTCCCTTACCTAAATTTCCTACCCCTCCACCAAACTCTTAGAGGGCAGTGAATTATTATTTTAAAATGCCTCCTTCCCAATGCTACTTTCCTTTTATCTGTGGACAGAGAATGAATTCTTAACCTGAGGGAGTTATTTGTATAATGGAAAGTGATTAACTGTGATTTTCTCCTTGTTAGGGCTCTCCTCCCTAGAGTTCTTCTGTTCCCCCAGGGGTTTCTCAGTGCTAAATGGAGCTGATACAGACTAGAGTCAGGCCTTCCTCTTGTTACACATAATCTAGAGAAAGTGACTCATGTTGCCAAATGAGTATGTCCAAAATAAAGAGACAAATGAGTGCAAGCACCTCAAAAGTCAAGTAAAAGATAATAAACTGTGTGTATGTGTGTGTTTTCTTGTTTTATGTTGTTAATATCTTTATGTATATAGTAGAAGCAAAGGCAGATGGAATAAAAAGAAAAGTCTAATACATTTTCTAAAAGATAAGGTATTAACAACATGAAACAAGAACAAAAACTGAAGAGGACCAAAGGAAAACACTAGGTATAAGGAGTATAATCTGCAGAACATATTTGATGGGGTGAAATTAAGATCAAGTCAGGTGAAGGAGAAATTAGGGAGTTGGAAGATCGTATTTAGGAATTCTTTCCATAGGCGGAAAGAAAGGATATAACAGGAACCATAAATAAAATTAAGAAATAAGTGAAATTTAAAAGTAGGAGTTCCTTTTTCCCCTAAGATCAGGAACAAGATAAAGATATCTGCTGTTGCCATTTCTGTTCAACACAGTATTGAAACTTCTGTCCAGAGAAGTTTAGCAGAAAAAAGAAATGCATCCAAGTGGGAAGGGAAGAAATAAAATTATGTCTGTTTAAGATGACATGATCTTATATGTAGAAAACCAAAGATTTTGTGGAAAAAAAATACCTTTTCGTGCTAATAAATTAACAATTATCTGAAAATAAAATTAAGAAAACAATTTCATTTATGATAGCATCTAAGAGAATAAAATGCTTAGGAATAAATTTAACCAAGGAGGCAAAAGACTTGCACTACATATAAAACACTGCTGAGAGGAATGAAAGAACACATGAATAAGTAGGAAGATACCTCACATTCAAGAATTTGGAGACTTCATCTTGTTGAGAAGACAGTACTACCCAGAGTGATCCATAGATTAAATGCAGTTCCTGTCAAAATCCCAACGATGTTATTTGAAGAAACAGAAAAACCCATTCTAAAATCCATCTGGAATCTGAAGGGAACCCAAATACAGCGAAAACAATCTTGAAAATGAAGAAGAAAGTTAGAGGACTCACAGTTCCTGATTTATTTCGGAAGTTACTATGAAACTACAGAATCAAAAACAGTGTGGGGCTGGGTGTGATGGCTCACACCTGTAATTCCAGTGTTTTGGGAGGCCGAGGCAGGAGGATTGCTTGAGACCCGGAGTTCAAGATCAGGCTGGGCAACATAGCAAGACCCCGTCTCTACAAAAGAAAAAAAAAAGTGGTGTAGTACTGACAATACAGACAGACATTGACCAATGGAATAGAATAGAGAGACTAGAAACAAACTCTTGTAAATATGGTACAATGATTTTTACAAGGGGGCCAAAACCAATCAGTGGAGAAAAGACAGTCTTTTCAACAAATGGTGATGAGAAAACTGGATACCCCCATGGAAAAGAAAGAAGTCAGACCTTTTCCTTATACCATCCACAAAAATTAATATAAAGTTGGTTCAAAGACATAGTGAGAGAGCTAAAACTAGAAAACTCTTAGAAGAAAACGGAAAAAATCTTCATGACATTAGAAATGGCAGTGATTTTGTTGGATATGATAACAGAAGCACAGGCAGCACAACAAATAAGTTGGACTTCATCAAAACTTAAAACTTTTGTGTATTAAAGGACACTGCCAAGAGAGTAAAAGGACAACCCACAGAATGTGAGAAAATGTTTGCGAATGAGATATATGATAAGAGATTAATATCCAGAATATATAAAGAACTCCTGCAACTCGGCAACAACAACAAAAAAAGCCAATTCGAAAATGGGCATAGAACTTGCACATTTCTCCAAAGAAAATATATAAATAACTAATAAGCACATTAAAATATTTTCTACATCACTAATCAGTATGGAAATTTGAGTCAGAGCCACAATAGGAGAGACTTATTCATACCCATCAAGTGGCTATTTTTAAAAAATAAAAGAGAAAGTAACAAATGTTGGCAAGGATGTGGAGAAACTGGAATTGTTATACTCTTTTAGAGGGAATGTAAAATAGTGTTGTCGCTGCAGGAAACAGTTTGACAGTTTCTCAAAAAGTTAAACATGGCTGGGTGCAGTGCCTCATGCCTGTAATCCGAGCACTTTGGGATGCTTGAGGCCAAGAGTTCGAGCCCAGCCTGGCCAACATGGCAAAACCCTATTTCTACTAAAAATACAAAAATTAGCCTGGCATGATTGTGCACCTCAGTCCCAGCTACTTGGAAGGCTGAGGCATGAGAATCGCTTGAACCCCAGGGGTGGAGATTGCAGTGAGCCTTGATCACACGTTTGCACTCCAGCCTAGGTGACAGAGTGAGACTGTATCTCAGAAAAAATAAAAAATATATAAATAGTTAAATATAGAATTAGCGTATGACCCAGCAATTTTACTCCTAGGTGTATACCAGGAAGAGTTGAAAGCAGAGACTGAAACAGATACTTACACACCAGTGTTCATGGCAGCATTATTCCAAACTGAAAAGGTGGAAAAATCCCAAATGTACATCAACACTTGAAGAAGTAAACAAAATAGTATTTACTTGCAGTGGAATATTTTTCAGCTTTAAAAAGGAATGAAATTGTGATATATTTTGCAACACGGATGAACCTTGAAAATACTATGGGTGAAACAAGCCAGAAACAAGAGGACAAATATTGTTATGATTCTGCTTATGCGATATATATGGAATAGGCAGATTCATAGAGACGGAAAGTAGGAGAGAGGGTGAGTGAAATAAGCCAGAAACAAGAGGACAAATACTGTTATGATTCTGCTTATGTGAGATACATGGGATAGGCAGATTCATAGGGATGGAAAGTATTAATGGGAGAGAGGTTACTAGGGGTAATGGTGAGGGCAAGTGGGGAATGGTTTTTTTAAATGGGTATAGTTTCTGATAGTGACAAGTTCTGGAAATGGATAGTGGTGACAGTTGTACAACATGGTGAATATTTTTAATGGCACTGAATTTTATACTTAAAAGTAGTTAAAATGGCAAATTGTGTTATACTTTAAAAAAAGTAGAAGTGAGGCTGATGTCTGTGAAGTTGGGTCAGTGTGCTGGAAATTCCCCATGTGGCTGGAGAACTTAGGCATTGAAAGTCATTTTGTGGTCAGGCACAGTGGCTTATACCTGTAATTCCAGCACTTTGGGAGGCCGAAGTTGGGCGGATCACCTGAGGTCAGGAGTTCGAGACCAGCCTGACCAACATGGAGAAATCCCATCTCTACTAAAAATACAAAATTAGCTGGGCATGGTGGCGCATGCCTGTAATCCCAGCTACTCGGGAGGCTGAGGCAGGAGAATCGCTTGAACCCGGGAAGCTGAGGTTGCAGTGAGCCGAGATCGCACCATTGTGCTCCAGCCTGGGCAACAAGAGGGAAACTCTGTCTCAAAAAAAAAAAAAAAGTAATTTTGTGAATAAGCTAGAAGAAGTTGTTTAAGAGTGGGGTATCTGACTTACTGATCTCAGGTGACATTCCAGGTGAAATCTAGATGAGGTATGTATTCCTCAGTGAATCTGAACTTGGAAGATAGAGCAAAATTCAAATGCTAGCTTTGTCATTGTTTTAAATGTAATTTTGTTATATTACTAAAGCTTTCTGAACTTTTGTCTGTGTTATGTGTTATGTAAATATATAGTTAAATGGATAAGTAATGTATGCTAAAAAAAAAAAAAAAAAAAAAAAAAAA
>NW_016810434.1:1125613-1138977 GCF_001698545.2 Rhinopithecus bieti
AAAAAAAAAAAAAAAAAAAAAAAAAAGATGCCAGCACTGAGGTAGGAAGCTTAAAATGATAAAGAAGAAATATTTGAGAAAACATAGAGGTTGATGTCTAGAATTAAAGAAAGATGAAAGATCTCAGGTTGAAGAGGTTCGTATAGAATACAGTATAATTAAGAAAAACTCACACTTGTACACAGTACAGTGACATTACAGAGTCTAAAAGTGAACAAGTAACATTATGAAGGAACAAAATTGAGATTGACATCATACTTACCAATAGCAGTGTTGACTGCAAGAAGGTAATGGAATAATTTTTTTTTAAGTATTGGAGAAAGTATTGAAAGAAACTATGAACCTTGACATTTCTACCCATCCAACTATCATTCGAGTGAGGGCATGATTAAAATATTATCAAATATAGAAGGCCAAGGCCTTAGAAGATAAGCCATACAAAAGCCACATGGGAAACATTTTTGGAGAAAGAACTCAAATGAGTATTTGCAAATCTAGCAGATGCTACAAGACTTGTAATGTACACATGTAAGACATGTACATTTTTGAAATACCCAAGTAGAAGTTGTTGTCTTTAAAAAGTTAGCCAAGAATAAAACAAAACAAAACAAAACAAAAGTATGTCTATAAAACTTGATGGGAACTGGGTGGAGGGGAGATGAGAGGACGTGAGGGCATGGTCAAGTTTTTGTCTTGATAAAAGGAAGTATACGTGACAGATTTACTTATCTAAAAGGAAAAGCAAAGGACAAGTTGAAATAATAAATTTGTCAGTTAAAAGGCAGAGATTGATATGATAAACCAACTATATGTTCATTTTTAATAGGAAATACTGTAAATCACAATTTAGAATTCTACAGATGGGAGAGGCGTGGATGAGCAATTATGAAAATTGAGGATCCCAACAATACTTTTGCTTATGTGGATTATATCTACCAATAGTTACAGTATTAGAAGTTAAAACTGAAAAAATTTTAAATATTGATTAACTGATTAATCAGTAATTGATTAATGTCTCTTAATATAGGAACAACATACCCCTTTTATGTTAACATAATATAAAACATATTATAAAAATAACTATTTCCCAAAACAACAAAGAGCTTAGAAGAGTGGCCTTGTTTTAAGCACTTTTGCAAATCTATTTAATGTCTGGTTTAATAGAAGGTACTTGGATTCGCTTACCTGCTTCTGTGTTCACTGTGTTGCAATGTGATGTTTTGTTTCAGGTGTATGAGAAACCTAGAATCTCATGAATCTTTTGAAAGGCTCTTGGAAACCGTCGGTGATCTTGAGACCACACTTTGAGAACTGCTTTTTCCATACAAAGTGTCTTTGCTATTTATTACCCTACTATTTGGTGTCTTCTGTGTCATCACAGTAGTTTTCTTATGATCTCATATTCCCTCCTACCTCCCAGTTTTATTATTTCTTACCTTGCATTCTCTTCCAGTTTGACTGATTCTTCTCCATCAAGCCTTCATTGATTTTTCTAGTTTCTGTCTCTTCTCTAAAATCTGTTTGCAAGTGTGTAGTTTCACATATTTTGACTAAAGTACCCTTAAGTTTTTTGTGTTTTCTTTTTCCAATGACATTATGGCCCTTTTAAAGTAAGGACTCTAAAAATTGATGACAACACAAGAACTTATCCTTACACACAAATATTTGTACCTCAAAATAGGTAATTTTTGTTGGTTGATTGGAAGTAACACCCTCTAGGAAAACATATAGATCACAAATTTGTTTTTGGCCTTAAGTGATCTATTAGAAAACTGTAATGTCTTATCCATTATCTGCCACATGCTAATACTTTTGGTATTGCAAGTTCTCCTTTCTTCAAGAGATCTTGTGTAACTAAAACGTTCTTTTGTTCAGCCTTGTTGATCTTATAAGCCACTTATTGATTTACCTATTTTCTTGCCATTTCAGAAAAAAGCCAAAGGACAAGAGCTGTTTGATCAGATTATGTATCACCTGGACCTTATTGAAAGCGACTATTTTGGTCTGAGATTTATGGATTCAGCACAAGTAGCAGTGAGTAACTGTTTTTTGAAAGTTTTAGCATAAGGCGAAGAAACGGGAAATTTCAGATGATATACTAATTGCTATTAGGCTTCATATTCTTGATGTGTTATTTCCTGTGATACAAAGCTTTGACACCATTCCCTCTCCCCACCCCCTTGCTTTAGCATCACCTGAAGGACTTGTTTGAAAAAATGTGAGTTCTGGTCCTAATTTCCTAACCTGAATTACAAGAACAAAATTTTTGAGGATGGGGCTCTGGAATCTTTGTTTTTAAGAACTGTTGACTTGATTGTTGGGCACACAAGAATTTGAGAAACACTGTGTAATAGAAAGAATGCTAGATGGGAGTTTTGTGGGCTCTTGGGCAAACGATAGTAGTTTTTAATTTGCAAATCAAGGTGCGTACACTAGGATATCTCTAAGTTCCCTTTCAGATCTGTGATTCTGTAACTATAACTAGTGGTACTTCGACGTGCATTTCTGATGAGAGAACAGCATACATAATAGAGTAGAAAGTTGGAGGCTATTCAAATAACTGGTTACTATATTAGGATTTTACTGGAGAATATTTGAAAGAAAGTGGCGGATAAAAACATTGGGAGGTGGTTTAGTGATTGTATCATTCAAACTGAATGCCCAAAGTATTAAATAATAACTTAGCAGTATTTACTCTCAAATAATTGACATTAGGTAGTCTTCAAGCAGGGAGGTTATATTTTCCTTCAGGAAGTTTGATGTAGAGATATGTAGGATTTGGAATGGACAGAGATTGAAGTCAGGAAAAGTTATTACAAATACTTTAGGATAAAAGTAATATTAAGGCCTGGACAGTAGGAGGCAGAGGAAGAGACCAGAGATGATAAGGGTGTCGTGGCATTAAGCCTTTTTTTCTAGAAGTTGTGTGTGTGTGTGTTTAGAGAGAAACTCCTACCTGGTTTTATAAAGCATCTGGGCTAAGTTTACAGCAGTTAATAATTTTAGCTGTCATTTTTTCCTGACAACCCTCCCCATCATGCCTCCAAATTAAGTAACCATGAGCATTTGGCAACAGGGCATCGGTTAGGCAAATTTTGGCATATCTTTGCAATTAATACTATGCAGCTTATTAAAAAACACGATTTTTGATCATGCGTGTTGGCTCACATCTGTAATCCCAGCTCTTTGGGAGACTGAGGCGGGAGGATTACTTGAGGTCAGGAGTTCAAGACCAGCCTGGCTAACATGGCAAAACCCTCTCTCTACTAAAAATACAAAAATTAGCCGGGTGTGGTGACGTGTCCCTGTAGTCCCAGCTACTAAGGAGACTAAGGTGGGAGAATTGCTTGAACCTGGAAGGCAGAGGTTGCGGTGAGCTGAGATTGTGCCACTGCACTCCAGCTTGGGTGACAGAGCAAGACCCTGTCTCAAAAAAAACCAAAAACAAAAAGGTGATTTTTTATTAAAAAAAAAAATTAGCTGGGTGTGGCGGTGCATGCCTGTAGTTCCAGCTGGCTGGGTGACTGAGGCTGAAGGATCCCTTGAGCCTGGAAACTTGGAGTTGGAGGCTGCAGTGAGCTGTGATTGTACCAATGCACTCCCAACCTGGGTGACAAAGTGTGAGACCCTATTTCTAAAACAAAACAAAATTGTGATTTTTAAGTATTAGTATACTAATTGAAATGGAGTGGTAGAAGTAGTCATAAAGGATTATAAAGCAATATAATTGAATTTTTCTATTTAAAAAAAAATCTGGGCTAGGAGCAGTGGCTCATGCCTGTAATCCCAGTACTTTGGGAGGCTGAGGAGGGAGGATCACTTGAAGCCATGAGTTTGAGACCAGCCTGGGCAATATTGCAAGACCCTGTCTCTACAAAAATAAACAAATTAGGCATGGTGGTGCATGCCTGTAGTCCTGGCTACTTGGGAGGTGGGAGGATCTCATGAGCCCAGGAGTTCAAGGTTGCAGTAAGCTATGGTCATGCCACTGCACTCTAGTCTGAGTAACAGAGCAAGACCCTGTCTCTTAAAAAAAAAAAGGGGGGAAATATGGACATGCATATACATGAAAAACTTGTGAAGCTATTTTTCATAGTTTTGGAGTTTCTGATCTCTTGGTGATGTTACTGTGGGAGATGTTACTTTTATTTTTCTTTCTAATGTTCTTAATTCTCTTTTATTAGATTAAATTCACTAACAGTAGAGAATGAGTCTTTTTTTTTTTTTTTTTTGAGATGGAGTCTCGCTCTGTCTCCCAGGCTGGACTGCAGTGGCCGGATCTCAGCTCACTGCAAGCTCCGCCTCCCGGGTTCACGCCATTCTCCTGCCTCAGCCTCCCGAGTAGCTGGGACTACAGGCACCCGCCACCTCGCCTGGCTAGTTTTTTGTATTTTTTAGTAGAGACGGGGTTTCACCTTGTTAGCCAGGATGGTCTTGATCTCCTGACCTCGTGATCTGCCGATCTCGGCCTCCCAAACTGCTGGGATTACAGGTGTGAGCCACCGTGCCCGGCCGAGAATGAGTCTTACGTACCTCTGTCCAGCAGGTAGTAGGCACACAAAACATTTGTTGAATTTAATTCTGGACTTCTATTTAGTTTGATAAAATCTTGGTTGCCTGTTAATTTTAATATCATTCAGCTTTCACTTCTAGAATAATAGTAAAGCTGTACAATCAGGTGAATAAATAGATGGTATTAAGGATAGACAATCTATGACTTCCTGTTTTTTGAGGTAGTGTAAGAAAAGAAAGCAAAAGTGTGCCAAAGTTAGGTTTGAGGTACTTACTATTTAAGTAATTGTGGAAAGAAATATGCAGTCATTACTAAGTTGTATTATTAGCTCTTTGCTAATATCAGCAATTACTGAATTCCATATTGATATTTTTTCTCTCATTTGATACACATATAGTGTCTTTCTTGTCATGATAATAAATTTTTGGTAAAGTCAGAATTAGGATATTTAATCCCTACTCTTTAGTTCTAGTTTATTCCTTCCAGTAACCAGAAATCTAGACATTAAAATTAAACTTACAGGCTTACTTTTATTTCATTTCATTTTTGCTTCACTGAAACACTCTATGAGTTGAGCTGGAAGAACAGTTAGTAGATTAAAGATATTAAAAATGAACTGCAGATAAGCTAAACTTTTCAAGTTCTCACTCAGTTGATTCCATGATAGTCTCATGACATAAGCAAACAAAGAATCACCTTGTTGTGTGGCCATACTCAACCTCAGAATGAAATGAAACCAAAGTGGGGTGAGGGGCAGTGTAAAGAGCGACCAAGGAATTACATGCTATAACTTCACATTCAGCATATGGCATGTCCATATATGTAAAACTAATGTGCCAAATTTTAGTTTATTGGTCACTAAAGATCAGTCTGAAACGTCTATGACTATAGAATTATGGAGCCATCATGGAGATAACCCAAATTAGTAAATTGATGAAGCCAAAGTTCACTTTTCTTATGCAGACATATAACCTGAGCTCTATTTTTTAAGTTGTTACTTTTTGTTAGACTGGGTTATTCTGTGTTCATGCACACACTTAATTTCATAGCTGAGACAATCTCACGTTTACAGAGAGTTGCAGGGATGGTGTAAATGACCGTTTTTCTGGGGCCATGTGAGAGAGAGTCATAGCTAAGATGTTCCATCACACCTGAACTCTTCAGTGTATGTTTCCTGTAAGCAGGCACACTTCATAACTCAAGACAGCCATCAAAACCAGGAAATTAACACTATGATAGTACCACCGTCTTATCTCCTTAGGCTGTATTCAGACAATGCTAATTGTTTCTAGTATGTTCTTTATACCCAAAAGATCCAGCAGAATCATGCTTTGCATTTTTTTTTTTTTAAAGACTGAGAATGCTCTGTTGCCCAGGCTGGAGTGCCGTGGCGTGGTTTTAGCTCACTGCAACCTCCACCTCCTGGACTGAAGCGATTCTTCTTTCTCAGCCTCCCGAGTAGCTGGGACTACAGGCGCGCGCCACTATGCCCAGCTAATTGTTGTATTTTTAGTAGAGACAGGGTTTCACCACATTGGCCAGGATGGTCTTGAACTCCTGACCTTGTGATCTGCCTCCTTGGCCTCCCAAAGTGCTGGGACTACAGGCGTGAGCCACTGCGCCCGCAAAACCACTGCTTTGCATTTAGTTTTCATGTTTCTTTAGTTGCCTTCAACCTGGAATACTGTGGTTTCCTCAGTCTTGCCTTGACTTTCATGACTTTGAAGCTCTTGAAGATACAAGACAGTTATTTTGTATATTGTCCCTCAATTTGGGTTTGTCTCATGTTCCCTCATAAAGTAGATTAATCTTGGTACCTTTGGCAGGAAAATAACCAAAGTGATCTTGTGTTTCATTCTGTCCTATTGGGTGTCATGTAATTTGATGTGGTCCCATTACTAGTGATACTAAATTTGATCCCTTAAGATGGTGTCTGCCAGGCCTCATCACTATGAAGTTTTACTCTTTTTTCCCTTTATCATTAGCTATTTTGTGGGCAGTTACATTGAGACTGTTCCTCATCAAACTTTCTATTTATTTATGAACTAATAGATTCCTGTTTTGTTCAGTGGGTTATATCTGTTACTGTCATTTATTTTGTTGCTGAAATTTTCCCAAGATTGGTCAATGGGAACTGCTTCAGGATGGCTTCTATGTTCATTTAACATGACCCCTTCATTCTTTGAGCTCTACCTTACTTTCTGGCTTATGAAGGTATGCCATGTTCATCTTGCATTGCCTCTTTAATTAGCCAATTCTCCAATGAGTCTTGTAGGCAGATTTAGGGAATATGTGTTTATGTTTCTTTCTCCATATCTCTGTCTCCCTCTGTCTCTCTGTCTCTGTCTCTCTATCTCTAAAGAATACCATGAATACCATGACTTCAACACCCATAAATAGTTGAAATTCCAGACTAACACTCCAGGGCTTGTAGTTTTATTTCTCTTTCGGCATCTGTAGTTCTCTTCTACAGAAACCAGGCTATGATGATCACAACTAGGTTTGCTCTATTGATCACTCAGCATGTATGGGACCAGTCTCTAGCCTTTCGCTGTGTAGATGCTGGTCTTGCTCAGACAACCTGATTATTTGTAGACTGAGTTACTATTTTTTATTTTTATTTTTTGCTGTTTCTTTGATCTTAGATGGACTGAATTATTTGGAAAAAGGAAGGGATTGTGAAACTTGTCAACTTACAAATACACAGTGATACATAAAACACTCCTTTGACAATAGTATTGAAGAGTTAATACGTCAGAGATTTGGTTTGGAGTAGGAGGCTTAAAGAGAAGAGAGAAGGCATGCTTAAGTAAAAGAAGGAGTTGGTTTTAGTTAGCATGACGGTGTCATTTTTTTCTGTAAAGTAGGCCACTTAAAAAAAAAATGAGATACAATTTACATACCATAAAGTTCACCATTTTACATTGTACAATTCAGAGTTTTCAGTATATTTGGAATTGTGCAGCCATCATCACTAATTCCAGAACATCATAATCACCCCTAAAGAAACCCTCTTACACATTACCGGTTATTCCCCATTTACCCCTCTCCACAGCCTCTGGCAAACACTGTCTGTGGATTTGCCTATTTTGAAAATTTCATTTGAATGGAATCATGTAATAGGTGGCCTTTGGAATCTGGAAATGTACTTAGCATAATGTTTTCATGGTTCATCCATGTTGTAGCATATCTTAGTACTTGATTCCTTTTTATTGCTGAATAATATTCTGTTTTATGGATATATCACATTTTGTTTACTCATCTATCGATGGACATTTGGAGTATTTCTACTATTTGGCTGTTACGAATAATGCTGCTCTGAAGGCTGGGCATGATGGTCTGTAATCCCAACACTTTGGGAGGCTGAGGTGGATAGATTGAGCCCAGGAGTTCAAGACCAGCCTGGGCAACATGGCATAACCCTGTATCTACAACATACAAAAATTAGCCAGGTGTGGTGGTGTGTGCCTGTAGTTCCAGCTACTCAGTAGGTTCAGGTAGGAGGATTGCTTGTGCCAAACTTTTCCAGTGATGGCACCATTCCACACTCCCTACTAGCAATGTATGAGGATTCCTGTTTCTCCATATCCTCACCAACTTGTGATTTCCCCTTTTTGGTTTAGCCATCCTAGTTGATATGAAGTGGTGTCTCATTGTGGTTTTGATTTGCATTTCCCTAATGACTAATGATGTTGAGCATCTTTTCATGTGGTTATTTGCCATTTGTGTATCTTCTTTGGAGAAATGACTATTCAAATCCTTTGCCTGATTTTTAGTGGGTTATTTACCTTTTTGCTGTCGAGTTGTAAGAGGTCTTTATATTTTCTGGGTGCTCATCCCTTGTCAGATACATTTGCAAATTTTTCCCCCTACTTTTCACTTTTTTTCCCCCACTTTCTTGATAGTGTCCTTTGCACAAAAGTTTTACATTGTGATGAAATCCAGTGTACCTACTTTGGTTGCTAATGCTGTTTGTGTTATATCTCTGAAACGATTGCCTATTCTGAAGTCACAAAGATTTACACGTTTTCTTCTAAAAGTTTTTTTTTTTTTGAGCCAGGGTCTTACTCTGTCACCAGGCTGGAGTGCAGTGGCGCAATCTCGGCTCACTGCAACTTCCGCCTCCTGGTTCAAGTGATTCTCCTGCCTCAGCCTCTGAAGTAGCTGGGACAACCGGCATCTGATTCATTTAGAGTTAATTTTTGTATATGCTATGAAGTTGGGGTCCAGCTTCATTCTTTAGCATGTGAATATCCAGTGATCGTAACACCACTTGTTAAAATGACTATTCTTTCCCTATTGAAGGGTCTTGTTGCATACTTGTTGGAAATCTATTTACTATAGGCTATGGATATGTGGGTTTATTTCTGGATTCCCTCTTCTGATACACACACACACACACACACACACGTGTGTGTGTGTATATATATATATGTTTTTTGTTTGTTTGTTTTTTGAGACGGAGTTTCACTTTTGTTGCCCAGGCTAGAGGGGTGCAATGGCACGACCTTGGCCCACTGGGACCTCTGCCTCCCGGGTCCAAGCGATTCTCCTGCCTCAGCCTCCCAAGCAGCTGGGACTATAGGCATGAGCCACCACACCCAGCTAATTTTGCACCTTTAGCAGAGACGGGGTTTGTTCATGTTGGCAGGGTGGTCTCGAACTCCCGACCTCAGGTGATCCGCCCACCTCAGCCTCCCAAAGTGCTAGGCGTGAGCTACTGCACCCGGCCTGTTCCATTGATCTTTATGTTGATCCTTATGCCAGTACCACAGTATCTCGATTATGGTAACTGTAGTAAGTCTTAAAATTGGGAAGTGTGAGTTCTCGAGGTGTCTTCTTTTTTCAGTTCTTTTGGTTATTCTGGGTCCCTTGCATTTCCATATAAATCTTAGCGTCAGCTTATCCATTTATGCAAAAAAGGCAGTTGGAATTTTGGTAGGGATTGCATTGAATCTGTGTATCAGTTTGGGGAATATTGCCATTTTAACAATGTAAAGTCTTCTGACCCATAAACATGGAATGTCTTTCTATGTATTAGGTTTTTACTTTTTTAAAACAATGTTTTATAGTTTCAGTTTATACAAATCTCACTTCCTTGGTTAAATTTATTCCTAAGCATTTTATTCCTTTGATACTATTTTAAGTGGAATTGTTTTCATATTTTCATTTTTGGATTGTTCGTTGTTAGCATATAGAACTCCAACTGATTTTTGCATATTTATGAAAGGTCGTTTGGTTTTGTCAATTGCTTTTCTGCATCTATTGAAAGGATGATGTGAGATTTTAAAAAAAATGTGTTTATATGGTATGGTATGTTGATTTAAAAAAATTTTTTTTTTTAAATGTTGAACCAACTTTGGATTTTTGGGATAAATCCTACTTAGTCATGGTTTATAATCCTTTTTTTGAAATGGAGTCTTGCTCTGTTGCCCAGGCTGGAGTGCAGTGGCACGATCTTGGCTCACTGCACCATTGCCTCCTGGTTCAAGCGATTCTCCCACCTCAGCCTCCCAAGGAGATGGGACGACAGGCATGCACCACTGTGCCTGCTAGTTTTTGTATTTTAGTAGAGATGGGATTTCGCCGTGTTGTCCAGGCTGGTCTTGAATTCCTGTACACAAGCGATTCTTTTGCCTCAGCCTCCCAAAGTGTTGGGATTACAGGCGGGAGCCACCACACCTGACCATATAATCCTGTTGCTTGGTTTGGTTTGCCAGTATTTGGTGAGTATTTTGGTTCTGTATTCATAAAGGACATTAGTCTGTAGTTTTCTTGTGATTTTTTTTTTTTTTTTTTCTGGTTTGGGTGTCAGGATAATGCTGGTCTTATAGAACGAGGTGGGAAAACCATCCCTCCTCTTGTGTTTTTTTGGAAAATCTTGTGAAGGATTAGTGTTAATTCTTTCAACGTTTGGTAGAATTCGTCATTGAAACCATCTGGTTCTGGGCTTTTGTTTGTGGGAAGTTTTTAATTACTGACTCATTCACTTGTTACAGGCGTATTCAGATTTTCTTTTCTTCCCTTTTGAGACAGGGTCTCACTTTGTCACCCAGGCTGGAGTGTAGTGACACCATCACAGCTCACTGCAGCCTCGACCTCCCAGGCTCAAGCAGTCCTCCCATGTCAGCCTCCTGAGTAGCGGGGACTATAGGCATGCACCACACCTGGCTAATTCTTTATTTTTTTGTAGAGATGGGGGCTCACTATATTGCCCAGATAGGACTCGAACTCCTGGATGCAAGTGATCCTCCTCAGCCTCATAAAGTTCTGGGATTGCAGGCGTGAGCCACCACGTCTGGCTGTGTTTTCTGTTTGTTTTCTGTCAGTTTTTCAACTAGGCCACTTTAGAGAGTAAAAGGGGAACTTAATGAATGAGGGATTGGGATAGGCACAAGCTGCCAGTATTATTCTGGTAAACCAGAATATATGGTCATCTTTGTTTCAGTGGACTGCAGAATACTACACCATCGTCTATTTTAAAATCTAAACTTACTTTAATATCCTTTTATATAGTCCAGTGATGATCTTAAACTTCGAGTTGTGAAATCTATGGACTCTTTCCCTAGAAAAATGCACATACACATAACATTTTATCTATATGTAGTAATTCAGATATCCCTGAAGCCCAACTATGAATTCTCCAATTTAGTAACACTTCTTTAGCAAATGAATAACCTATAGCTTAAGGGAAGATGGATAATGGTATAAATTTGTGAGTTTTTCTCTTTAAATCTTTAAGACAGTTATGCCATCAAACATATATAATCTTTTTTTTTTTTTTTGCTGTTGGTACAACTTTGTTATTTAAGTCTTCACGTGTATAACCTAAACAAAGATTTTTGTGGTAATATATTCTTTTTGATGAAGGCTTAGGGAAAGCCCTTTTTTTTTATTTTTTTTTTTTTTTTTGCTTCCATAAAAATATATGTATAGCAAATGTAACCCCAGGACAGGGAGCACTGCCAAATATTACTGGGTTAAAAAAGTGGACAATTTTGGGTAGTTTCTTGTATGCACGACTTTCCACAGTAGAAGTAATGTATTTTTAAGCCAGACAGTAAGGAATCTTTCTTTTGATATTGAGTGGTTTTAGGTTGGTACAGTAAGACTTTGCAAAATAATTGGAGAATTAACTGTACCAATTTCCTGGAGAACATGTTTGATAGATTTTGAAGGAACAATTTTCAGTCTTAAAATCAAGTGTTACATGGACGACCAGGCGGGAGAGCAAAAGAAGGGAAGCAAGTTGGTATGCAAATTAAAGATTTTACATGGTTATTTACTTCCAAGAAATATGGCTTCTCCCATTTAAAAAAAAAAATTATGCTACATGCTTGTTATGTTTTGTATTTTATTTTATTTTATTTTTAAATAAAAGAAGCAGGGTTTTGCTGTCTGTGTCTGCCCAGGCTGGAGTGCAGTGGCATGATCAGAGCTCACTGTAGCCTTGAACCCCTGGGCTCAAGTGATCTGCCCACCTCAGCCTCCCAGGTAGGTAGGACTATAGGTGTGCACCACCATGCCTGGCTAATTTAAAAAATAATAATTTTGTAGAGACTGCCCAGGCTGTTCTGGAACTCCTGGCCTCAGGTGATCCTCTTGCTTTGGCCTTCTAAGGTGTTGGGATTACAGGTGTGGGTCACTGTGCCCAGCCTTTTTCTCATTTTTGATAGGGATGGAGACAGAAATATAGATAGCGTGATGATAAGTCATAGCTGATATCCAGTAGACTGTAGAGGATCAGAAAGGATTGGTGGAGGGATGTGGTGAAGTGGGAAGCATATCACCTTTACCTGCAAAAGGGGTACTAGGGCGACTACCACTTAGCTCCAGGCAGTTGCTGTTGAATAGGTTTGTTGTACCAGCATTGCTGGATCTTCAAGTATTTCAAGAGAAGCTGAAATGCAGATTTCTAGGTTAAATTGTCTATTTTTTAAAAGTTGTTAAACGTATTTTAGAAATAGTGTAGCTGATGGAGGAAATCAAAGAAGATGAAAGTAAATGGAAAGACATTCTACATTGAGTGGAAGACTCAACAAAGTAAAGATACGATACCAGTTCTCCCCAAATTAATATACAGGTTTAATGCAGTTTTTCTCAAAATTCCAGTAAGATATTTTGTAGATATAGATAAGATTATTCTAAAATTTATGTGGAAAGACAGAGGAACTAGAATGGGTAAAGTAATTTTGAAAAAGGGGAATAAAATGGGAGGAATCACACTACCCAATTTCAAGACTTAGCTTTCATAATCAAGACTGTGTGGTGTTGGCAAAGCGACAGACATGTAGATCAATGGAAAGAAATAACCCTACACAAATATTACCTCTAATTTTTGTCAAAGGTGCCAAAGTAATTCAATGGAAGAGTAGTTTTAATAATGGTGCTGGATTAGAACCTGTGGAAAAGGCAAAAAAAAAAAAAAAAAAAAAAAAAAGGAGGGAGCAGCTGTATATCTGTAAGACAAAAAACCTTGACCTAAAGTGTAAAACTATAAAACTTAGAGACAAACAGGAGAAAATCTGTGGGACCTAGAGATTAGGGAAGAGTTATTAGTAAACCTGATACCAAAAGGATGATTTTTTAAAAAAGATAAAGTGAACTTCATGAAAAATTAAAACCTTTTGCTTTGGGAAAGACCCTGTTAATAGAACGAGAAGCTAAGCTACAGACTGGGAGAAAATATTTGTATATTGCACATCTGACCAGGAACTCATGTCTAGCCATATATACACAATGCCCAGCTGGGCACAGTGGCTCACGCCTGTAATCCCAGCACTTTGGGAGGCCAAGGCAGGAGGATCACTTGAGCCCAGGAGTTTGAGACTAGCCTGGGCAACACAGTGAG
>NW_016810434.1:1139532-1152992 GCF_001698545.2 Rhinopithecus bieti
AAAAAAAAAAAAAAAAAAAAAAGGATGGAGCAGCTGTATATCTGTAAGACAAAAAACCTTGACCTAAAGTGTAAAACTATAAAACTTAGAGACAAACAGGAGAAAATCTGTGGGACCTAGAGATTAGGGAAGAGTTATTAGTAAACCTGATACCAAAAGGATGATTTTTTAAAAAAGATAAAGTGAACTTCATGAAAAATTAAAACCTTTTGCTTTGGGAAAGACCCTGTTAATAGAACGAGAAGCTAAGCTACAGACTGGGAGAAAATATTTGTATATTGCACATCTGACCAGGAACTCATGTCTAGCCATATATACACAATGCCCAGCTGGGCACAGTGGCTCACGCCTGTAATCCCAGCACTTTGGGAGGCCAAGGCAGGAGGATCGCTTAAGCCTGGGAGGTGGAGGCTGCCATGAGCTGTGACAGCCACTGCACCTCAAACCTGGGCGACAGAGCGAAACCATGTCTCCACCAAAAACAAAACAAGTTCTTCAGCCCAACAATTAGAAAGCAAACAATCTAATTCGAAAATGAACAAAAGACATTAAGAGACATTTCACCTCAGAGGATATACAGATGACAAATTCGTGAAAAAATGTTAGACTAGTCATCAGGGAAGTGCCAATTAAGACCTCAATGAGATATTTTCACTATACATCTATTAAAACAGCTGAAGTAAAACATAGTGACAACTCTAAATTTTGGTGAGAATGTGCAGAAACGGGATCTCTCATAACATTGTTGGTGTTGGGATAGTAAAGTGATATCGCTACTCTGGAATATAATTTGGCAGTTTATTTGGAAAAATAAACATGTATTAAACCATATGACTCAGCAGTTGTATGCCTGACCATTTATCCGATAGAGATGAAGACTTATTTCCACAGAAAAACTTGGGCATGATTGTTCATAGCATCTTTATTTGTAGTAGCAAAAAACTTGAAACAACCACAATGTCCTACAGTAAGTCAATGATTAAACAGTGGCACAATCATACCATGTAATACTACTCAGCAATAAAAAGAAGAAACTATTGATATGCAACAACTTGGATGGATTTCAGAGGGCATTATGCCGAATAGGAAGTAAAGCCAATATCAAAAGGTTATATATTATATGATTCTATTTATGTAACATTCTTGAAATGACAGTTACAGAGATTGAGATCAAATTAATGGTTGCTAAGGGTAAGGGATATTGGAGTTGGGGGAGTGGTGACTATAAATGAGTAATATGAGAGAATTCTTTGTGATAATGGGATATTTCTATATCTTGATTATGGTATTAGGATAGGAATCTAAATGTGATAAAATGACACAGAACTATACATGCGCATTATACCAACGTTAGTTTACTGATTCTAATATTGTACTGTAGTTATGTTAAAATGTAAGCATTGGCAGAAGTGTACACAGGACCAGACCTCTCCTTGCTATCATTCCAACTTTGTGTGAATCTCTAATTATTTCGTAATAAAACCTTAAAAAATAAACATCGTGTGGTACAAACAAACCATGTCTCGGGAGCAAAATTTAATCCTCAAACATACGTATTTGTGCTTGGTGAAGTTTGAAAAGGTTAAATTTAGAGATTAGAATTTTAACTGGTTCAGTGAAGTGTTTTTTTTTTTTTTTTTTTGAGAAGGAGTCTCGCTCTGTTGCCCAGGCTGGAGAGCAGTGGCACAATCTTGGCTCACTACAGCCTCCGCCTTCTGGGTTCAAGCAATTGTCCTGTCTAAATCCCTCAGGTAGCCAGGACTACAGGCATGCACCGCCACGCCTGGCTTTTTGTATTTTTTTTTTTTTTTTTAAGTAGATACAGGGTTTCACCACGTTGGCTGGGCTGGTCTCGAACTCCTGACCTCAGGTGATCTGCCCACCTCATCCTCCCAAAGTGTTGGGTTACAGGCATGAGCCACTGCACCCGACCCATTCAGTGAAGTTTTTAAAGAAAAATAAGTTACTTTATTTATTATTTACTTTATGGTAGGTATCATGCATCAGGTGTATCTTGTATAACATGATACTGCATACTATGCTTTTAGAAAAGGGAAACAGCATTTCTAATAAATACTTAAGAAGGAATTTTAAGATGTCAGTATTAATTATGTTTTGTCTTTTTCTTAAATTGATTGGAAAGCTTGTTTATGTTCTATAATTTTTTTTTCAAAACTTCCTTGGTTCTTGATGTAAGCATGGGTAGACAGATGGTCCAACATGTGGCACCTGTGGAGAACAGAGCTGGTAGTTGCTCACTAGCTCTCCATTTTTTATATTTTATACTGAATTTTGATTTTTTGAGATCCCTAGATTAATAAGCATTTCTAATAAAGAGAAGGTGATGACAAGTATGCCTACTATTACCATTGCTACTTAATTTCATAGAAGTACCAGCAAATGCATTTATGGAAGAGAAAATTAAAAAGATTAGAAGGAAACAAAATTATCAGGGCAGATGACTGCATTGTATTCAGGGATTCAACTGAGAACACAATAGGATTCAGTAAGATAATGGGAGGTGAAAAACGTAGAAATAAATAACATGTTAAATGTATATATCTGTATATTGTAACGCATATTTGCTGAACAAGGAAGAACTAAAAAGTTGAGGGCGTAAGTCTAGAGAAGGATGACCTTGTTGAATTTTTCAGGAAAACTCGTGATCTTACAGCTGCTCAATAATGATTGTTTATAATTTATGGCTAATAATATTCTGAAGTTGATCATCTTTGTAAATCCTTGTCAGTATTCTGGATTTTAAAAAAATTAAAATAGAAGGAATGGAATCATCATGTCAAAGAGATAGACTTTAAAGCTGTTTGATTATATTTACAAATTAAAATTATCAGTGTATGAAAGTAACGGTATGTTTTCTTTTATCTAGATACTGTTGTTTTGCTTCAGTTAATATTTATTGCTACATTATAAAATGCTATATTATGAATATTCAATAATTCATTTAAAGAAATGTAGATATAATTCATTTTATTTGTTCAATAATTATGGGGTTTGAGGCAATAGTTTTTTGATTTGATCCTCAGAAAAATCTCCTGTGAAGAATAAAAGGTTTAAGTGAGGTCTAGTGATTTCTAGAGACTGGATTTGAATTTATGTATTTTGATTCTTAAGTTTAAGATATGGACTGAATACCACAGAGAATTTTGTTTAAAAATAGTGATGAGGAGTGTGGGAAATAAGATCATACAAGGCTCTGATGAACTTTTACTGGGTTCTAAAAATGTGTTTAGCTGTTTTAAAATACAGGGTATTTTGAAGTGGTCAGAATGTGAGTTCAAAATCGATACATGTGTGAGCAGTAATAAAAAAATAAGTGGGCTGGGTGTGGTGGCTCACAGCTGTAATCCTAGTACTGTGGGAGGCTGAGGTGGGCAGATCATCTGAGGTCAGGAGTTCAGGACTAGCCTGGCCAACGTGGTGAAAACCTGTCTCCACTAAAAATAAAAAAAAAAAATTAGCCAGGCATGATGGCTCACACCTATAGTCCCAGCTACTTGGGAGGCTGAGGCATGAGAATTGCTTAAACCAGGGAGGCGGAGGTTGCAGTGAGTCAAGATCGCACCACTGCGTTCTAGCCTGGGCAACAAAGTAAGACTCAGTCTCAAAAACAAAAACAAAAAAAAAGTGAATTAAGTGTAAAATGACCATCAAAACCTAGTGAGCTCCTATGCAATTTTGGTAGCAAGCTGTCTCCCTTTTTAAAGTGTATTTCCAAAATAGATTATCTACTTTATATCTGGAAAGTGAATAGATAACCTACATAACTTGTGAAAAAACTACCATATTACCCCTATGGAGTGTACTATGCTTATTACCTGGGTGGCAAAATAACCTGTGTGCCAAACCCCCATGACATGCAGTTTACCTGTATAACAACTCTGCACATGTACCCCTGAACCTAAAATAAAGTTTAAAAAAAAAAAATCCTGACTGGGTACAGTGGCTCACGCCTGTAGTCCCAATACTTTGTGAGGCTGAGATGGGCAGATCACCTGAGGTCAGGAGTTCAAGTCCAGCCTGCATGGCAAAACCCTGTCTCTATTAAAAATAGTAAAAATTAGCTGGGCATGGTGGCAGGCACCTGTAATCCCAGCTACTCAGGAGTCTGAGGCAGGAGAATCGCTTGAACCCAGGAGGCGGAGGTTGCAGTGAACCGAGATCGCGCTACTGTACTCCAGCCTGGACAACAAGAGCGAAATTCCGTCTCAAAAAAAAAAAAAAACGAAACAGAAACAAAAATCCTTAGAGCATACTAATATGCAGAAAGGCACAGTGGAAAATATATTTTAATGGTGATTTAAGTCTTCTTTTGGAGTGTCTTATAATACAGACTGTTAACTCAGAAAAAGTAGTCACTCAGGAAGTTTATAGTGGACGCTAGATCAAAATTGAAGTGCTTTCAGTTAGAACACAGTAATGCTATCATCTCTTTTCTTAGGATAGTTTTTAACTTTTAAGGTTATTCAAAATGTAAAATTTGTTTTAAAATAATTTTTTAATTCAGAGCATAAACCTCTATTCACAGAAATATTTTTTGCAGAGGCAGTTGGTTTGAAAGATGGTTAACATTTCTCTACTATAAGCTCTTTGGTCTTTGAGCAAGAGTAGTGGTGGTACATTTCTTTATTAGAGGCGTGTAGGTTAGGTGGTTAGAAGGCAGGAGTCATTCATTTGAAGAGCTGTTTACAGACCATATTTGACGATAGGGTCTGCGATGAGGGTTATGTGTATGTTAGTGTTTTATGGACGCTCCCTAGGTGATTCTTTGTTTGGTTTACTTATGGCTGTTATATTTGTGGTTATGTATTATTTATATTTTAAGATACAAGTAGATAATTGTTCTTCCATGCCTAGTTCAATAGGATAGAAAGAAATATGGCTTTCTACATTCTTTGATATCTCTTTATCAACTAAACTTTAAAAGTAGGAAATTAGAAGGGAAGTTTTCTCTTTTTTAAGGTACAGTAAGGAAAGAGAATATCTGTGTGCTTTCACTTTTATCTTCTAGTGTAATATAAACCCAACTCCTAAAGACCCTGATTCAACGAAAATACTATCAGTGCCTGTCTCTGAGGCCTGAATTTTCCAGGCCTTGGTCTTGGAATGTGGAGGAGATGAAAGAAAACAGACTTGAGAATATGCAAACATGAACTCAGACCTTTCCAAGAAGAACATCACCCAGAACTCCCACAGCTCCTAAATCTCACTTTAAAATGTGTTTGATGCTTTATCTGAGTTTGGGTCATCTTAAGGGAGTGCAGGTATTAGAAACTACATAGGTTGTCCTAATTTTCTTTGACGTAATTTCTTGTAGGTCAATCTACACACATCCATAATGATTTCTAGGTGTAGAATTGCTGGGTTGAAGACACATAGTTATTTTCGAGACATTATCTACTGTCTAGTCAAGTTGCTTCCTGGAAGAGTTGTGCTCATTTGCACTCACTATGGTGTATGAGAGGCTACCTGAAATAGTGCCCAGGTGACCAGCCATGGAAGATAGGGCAACTTCCAGTTACATGGTTTTGGGGAGAAAATCTGGGGCATGAAAACTAGTTTTTTATCTTACTCCATATAGGATTTGCATCAGGCTGTAGTAGGTATTTGTGTCAGTTACGTCTGGAATATTTGGATATTGGATTTCTGGCTGGACAGTGATGGATGAACTGTTTACTGCTCTAGGTTGAAGTATTTTCTACTGAAATAAAATTGAATTGTTTTCTGCCTACTGGCAGGCCTAGTGTTCTGTTAATGGAAGGATGCAGACCAGAGCTGTTCCTATTCGGCCGTCTTGCCAGCATAGATTGAAAGATTAAAGATTGCTAGATTGAAATAGGACTAAAAGTGGATGTCCAACTGAGTTTATTAAAAGATGAGAGACGACAAAGTGGCCTACACACTTGAAATCTTGAGAAAATATTGTGTAGCGTTCTAAAAATATTTACTGAACATTTTATTTAAACATGGAAAGGTATTTTGCTGCGACACTGATAGTTTGGTGAATTGCACTTTTGGATCTTGGAGAATGGAGAGAAGCAGCTAGGCAAATAATTGGCAAGAAAAGTAAACAGTTACAATGCAGCTTTGTTTACCCACTCTGCCTATCTGCATTTCTGAAATTGGATTCCTTGGCTCTGTGAACTAGTTAGCCTTCCTTTAGAGTGCTTTTAATTGAAAGCATGCCAGAGAGAACACAGTCACGTATATCTTAGTTGGATGTGTGTGTCCTGTCCCTGTTAGGACTTGGTAGCATAAAGGAATTAATAATGAGAAGTGAGCTGGGAATGGTTTATCAGTGGAAATATCTGGAATAGGTTTTTAGGTCTGTCTGTGTCATGGACATTTCAGAGTGAAGAGGTTACATAAAAGGCTGTTACTCTTGAAACCCAGAAGTCTCATAGTCACAATGTTAACATTTTTTATTTGTGGAACAAAGACTTCTTTAATTAATAGATAGGACCTTGATTATGAGAAAGATCTAATAACTACCTCTGAGTAGCGTCTGTTTTGTAAAATTTGGGGGACGTTGTTTCACTTCACTTTTGGTTATAATTTGCCAATAAATTTTACATTTTATTATAAGAATTAATCAGGCACTGGAATATGGGGATACTTTTTTCTCTGATTTTAACAGTTTTGCAAGAATCATTTATTTGGGAATAGTGAGGGACATAAGGGCAAAATTTAGAATGTCAATCTTGTTGCTGAGGGAGCAGAGGAAATGTTTTAAGAAGTCACATGATGGCTGGCAAGATGGCCGAATAGGAACAGCTCTGGTCTGAAGCTCCCAGCGAGACCAACACAGAAGGCAGGTGGTTTCTGCATTTCCAACTGAGGTATCCGGCTTATCTCATTGGGACTGGTTAGACAGTGGGTGCAGCTCATGGAGGGCGAGCAGAAGCAGAGTGGGGCATCGCCTCACCCAGGAAGCGCAAGGGGTCGGGGAACTCCCTCCCTTAGCCAAGAGAAGCCAGGAGGGACTATGTTGTGAGGAACGGTGCATTCCGGCCCAGATACTATGCTTTTCCCACAGTTTTCGCCACCTGCAGACCAGGAGGTTCCCTAGGTTGCCTACGCCACAAGGGCCCTGGGTTTCAAGCACAAAACTGGGTGGCCGTTTGGGCAGACAGTGAGCTGGCTGCAGGAAGCCAGGGAGCCAAGTGGTCTACCTCAGTGGATCCCACTCCCATGGAGCCCAGCAAGCTGCGATCCACTGGCTTGAAATTCTTGCTGCCAGCACAGCAGTCTGAAGCCGACCTGGGACGCTTGAGCTTGGTAGGGGGAGGGGCATCCACTGTTACTGAGGCTTGATAGGCAATTTTCCCCTCATAGTATAAACAAAGCCACCAGGAAGTTCGGACTGGGTGGAGCCCGTATCATGATGACAGGATCAAATTCACACATAAAATATTAACCTTAAATGTAAATGGGCTAAATGTCTCAATTAAAAGACCCAGAGTGGCAAGTTGGATTAAAAAGACAAGACCCACTGGTGTACTGTATTTATGAGACCCATCTCAGGGACAAAGACACACATAGGCTCAAAATAAAGGGATGGAGGAATATTTACCAAGCAATTGGAAAGTTAAAAAAAAAGCAGGGATTGGCGGGGCGCAGTGGTTCACACCTGTAATCCCAGCACATTGGGAGGACAAGGCGGGTGGATCACCAGAGATTGGGAGTTCGAGACCAGCCTGACCAACATGGAGAAACCCCGTCTCTACTAAAAATTCAAAAATTAACTGGGTGAGGTTGAGCATGCCTGTAATCCCAGCTACTTGAGAAGCTGAGGCAAGAAAATCCCTTGAACCCAGGAGGTGGAGATTGCAGTGAGCCAAGATCACGCCATTACACTCCAGCCTGGGCAATGAGTGAAACTCTGTCTAAAACAAAACAAAACAGACGGTTGCAATCCTAGGCTCTGATAAAACAGACTTTAAACCAACAAAGATCCAAAAAGACAAAGAAGGTCATGGTAAAAAGATCAACGCAACAAGAAGAGCTAACTATCCTTAATATATACGCACCCAAAATGGGAGCACGCAGATTCATAAAGCAAGTTCTTAGAGACCTACAAAGAGACTTAGACTCCCACACCCCACTGTCAATATTAGATCAATGAGACAGAAAATTAACAAGGATATTTAGGATTTGAACTCAGCTCTGGACCAAGCAGACCTAATAGACATCTACAGAACTCTCCACCCCAAATTAACAGAATATACATTCTTCTCATCACTACATCACACTTTAAAATTGACCACATAATTGGAAGTAAAACACTCCTCAGCAAATGCAAAAGAACAGAAGTCATAACAAACAGTCTCTCAGACTGTGTAGTACAATCAAATTAGAACTCAGGATTAAAAAACTCATTCAGAACTGCACAACTATATGGGAACTGAACAACCTGGTCCTGAATGACTACTGGGTAAATAGTGAAATTAAGGCAGAAATAATAAATTCTTTGAAACCAATGAGATCAGAGACACAACATCCCAGAATCTCTGGGACACAGCTAGAGCAGTGTTTAGAGGGAAATTTATAGCACTAAATGCCCACAGGAGAAAGCAGGAAAAGACCTAAAATTGACACCCTAACATCACGATTAAAAGAACTAGAGAAGCAAGACCAATCAAATGCCAAAGCTAGCAGAAGACAACAAATAACTAAGAACAGAGCAGAACTGAAGGAGATAGAGACACGAAAAACCCTTCAAAAAAGTCAGTGAATCCAGGAGCTGATTTTTTGTGAAGAGCTCCTGAGGGAAGCTCTATTTTAACAAAATAGACCACTAGCTGTACTAATAAAGAAGAAAAGAGAGCAGAATCAAATAGATACAATAAAAAATGATAAAATGGATTTCACCACTGATCCCACAGAGATACAAACTACCATCAGAAAATATTATAAACACCTCTACACAAATAAACTAGAAAATTTAGAAGAAATGGATAAATTCCTGGACGCATACACCCTCCCAAGACTAAACCAGGAAGAAATCTAATCCCTGAATAGACCAACAACAAGTTCTACAGTTGACGCAGTAATTAATAGCCTACCAAGGAAAAAAAAACCCAGGACCAGATGGATTCACAGCCAAATTCTACCAGAGGTACAAAGAAGAGCTGGTACCATTCCTTCTGAAACTATTACAAACAACAGGAAAAGAAGGACTCCTCCCTAACTCATTTTATGAGGCCAGCATCATCCTGATACCAAAACCTGGCAGAGATACAACAAAAAAGAAAATTTCAGGCCAATGTGAACACTGATGTGAAAATCCTCCATAAAATACTGACAAACGGAATCCAGCAGCACGTCAAAAAGCTCATCCACCAGCTTCATCCCTGGGATGCAAGGCTAGTTCAACATATGCAAATCAGTAAATGTAATACATCACCTAAACAGAACCAATGACAAAAACCACATGGTTATCTCAATAGATACAGAAAAGGCCTGTGATAAAATTCGACACCCCTTCATGCTAAAAACTCTCAATAAACTAGGTATTGATGGAACATATCTCAAAATAATAAGAGCTATTTATGACAGACCCACAACCAATATCATACTGAATGGGGAAAAGCTGGAAGCATTCCCTTTGAAAACTGGCACAAGACTGGGATTCTCTCTGTCACCACTCCTATTCAACGTAGTATTGGAAGTTCTGCCCAGGGCAGTCAGTCAAGAGAAGGAAATAAAAAGTATTCAAATGAGAAGAGAGGAAATCAAATTGTCTCTGTTTGCAGATGACATGATTGTATATTTAGAAAACCCCTTAATTTCAGTTCAAAATCTCCTTAAGCTGATAAGTAACTTCAGCAAAGTCTCAGGATACAAAATCAATGTGCAAAAATTACAAACATTCCTATACACCAATAATAGCCAAATCGTGAGTGAACTCCCATTCACAATTGCTACAAAGAATAAAATACCTAGGAATACAACTCACAAGGGATGTGGAGGACCTCTTGAAGGAGAACTACAAACCGCAGCTCAAGGAAATAAGAGAGGACACAAACAAATGGAAAAACATTCCATGCTGAAGGATACGAAGAATTAATATCCTAAAAATGGCCATACTGCTCAAAGTAATTTATAGATTCAGTGGTATCCCCATCAAGCTACCATTACTTTCTTCACAGAATTAGAAATAAAACTACTTTAAATTTCATATGGAACCAAAGAAGAGCCCATATAAGCAAGACAACCCTAAGCAAAAAGAACAAAGCTGGAGACATCATGCTACCTGACTTCAAACTATACTATAAAGCTACAGTAACCAAAACAACATGGTACTGCTACCAAAACAGATATATAGACCAATGGAACAGAACAGAGGCCTCAGAATTAACAACACACATCCACAACCGTCTTGTCTTTGACAAACCTGACAAAAACAAGGAATGGGGAAAGAATTCCCTATTTAATAAGTAGTATTGGGAAAACTGGCTAGCCATATGCAGAAAACTGAACCTGGACCCCTTCCTTACACCTTATACAAAAATTAACTCAAGATGGATTAAAGACTTGAACGTAAAACCTAAAACCATAAAAACACTAGAAGAAAACCTAGGCAATACCATTCAGGACATAGGCATGGGCAAAAACTTCATACTAAAACACCAAAAGCAATGGCCACAAAAGCCAAAATAGACAAATGGGATCTAATTAAACTAAAGAGCTTCTACACAGAAAAGAAACTATCATCAGAGTGAACAGGCAACCTACAGAATGGGAGAAAATTTTGCAATCTATCCATCTGACAAAGGGCTAATATCCAGAATCTATAAGAAACTTAAACAAATTTACCAGAAAAACAACCCCATCATCAAAAAATGGGTGTGAAGGATATGAAACAGACTCTTCTCAAAAGAGACATTTATGTGGCCACAAACATGGAAAACAAGGCTCATCGATCACTGAGTCATGTAGAGGAAATGCAAATCAAAACCACAATGAAGATGCCTCTCACAGCCCAGTTAAGAATGGCCATCATTACAAAAGGTCAGGAACAACAGATGCTGAGAGGATGTGGAGAATAGGAATGCTTTGTACATTGTTTGGTGGGAGTGTAAATTAGTTCAACCATTGTGGAAGACAGGTGTGGTGATTTCCCTCAAAGATCTAGAACCAGAGCATTTGACCCAGCAATCCCATTACTGGACATAGACTCAAAGAATTATAAATCATTCTACTATAAATACACATGTGCACATATGTTTATTGCAGCACTGTTCACAATAGCAAAGACTTGGAACCAACCCAAATGCCCATCAATGATCAACTGGATAAAGAAAATGTGGCACACATACACCATGGAATACTATGCAGCCATAAAAAAGGATGAGTTCATGTCCTTTGCAGGGACATGGATGAAGCTGGAAACCATCATTCTCAGCAAACTAACACAGGAACAGAAAACCAAACACCGTATGTTCTCACTCATAAGTGGGAGTTGAACAATGAGAACACATGGTCATAGGGGAACATCACATACTTGAACCTGTCGGGAGGATGGGGGACTAGGGGAGGGATAGCATTAGGAGAAATACCTAGTGTAGGTGACGTGTTGATGGGTGCAGCAAACCACCATGGCATGTGTATACTTAGTTAGCAAACCTGCACATTCTGCACATGTATCCCAGAACTTAAAAGTATTAAAAAAAAAAAAAGTCATCTGTCAGGTTTTATGTCGTTTTTGTTCACGTGTGTCATAAGCTTGCTGTGGATATTGGCTACTCTTCCCTTTCACCTCTTTTCTCATTCAGTTTGGTTTTTCTCTTGTGAAGTATTTCCTTGTGGTTATCAGTGTAGGCACAATGAAAAGTAACTTTTAGTAATTCAAATTTTAAAGTTCTATCATCTGCTTAACTAAATTTTGTTTTGTTTTCAGCATTGGTTAGATGGTACAAAAGCATCAAAAGCAAGTAAAAAGTAAGTGCTGAAAAAATTATTTGTGGGGGGAAGAGGAAATATATTAGAAATTCCGATTTCTAATAGGACATAAGAAATCATGTTTTTTAAGATGAATTTAAGATGAATTTTTTTAGCATTTCCATTTTCTAGAAATCATTTTATTCTGATAAACTGAGCTACTCCCCAAGTTATATAGGCTGCATTGGGGTTTAACTTTCCAGGAGAAAACCTTGCAGCATGCAAATGGGGTTGGCTTTGCCTGAAATGCTTAACGGTTATTTGCTAATTATTTATGTTGGAATTTTCCTGTTTGGCATCTGCCCTAATATTGAAAATATTTTGAGACTTTGTTATGGTATTTTAAAATTAAGAAAAATGAACAATTCACATAAAATGTTAGTGTCATTCAGAGAGAGAATACCATTGTTTATTCATTATCCAACTTGACCTTTTTTTTTTTTTTTGAGACAAATCTTGCTCTGTCGCCCAGACTGGAGTGCAGTGGTGCGATCTCCGCTCACTGCAAGCTCCGCCTCCCAGGTTCACACCATTCTCCTGCCTCTGCCTTCTGAGTAGCTGGGACTACAAGGCGCCCGCCACCACGCCTGGCTAATTTTTTGTATTTTTAGTAGAGACGGGGTTTCACCCTGTTAGCCAGGATAGTCTCGATCTCCTGACCTGCCTGCCTTTGCCTCCCAAAGTGCGGGGATTACAGGCGTGAGCCACCGCACCCGGCCCCAGCTTGACTTTTTATCAGACTTATTAGGGCACCTCAACTCTTGTCTCAAAATTATGAGACCACTGAGATTATGGAAGTTAGTGAACTTGCTGAAGTGGATTTGTGTGGAAAGATTTCACCATGAGCAGTTAAATAGGCGTTCTTCAGTGTAGCAGGTTTTCAGGGCTGTTAGATTGCACAGTCAAGACTTTTATTTGATGCATTTGGCTCTGAATTGTTAGAATTAATCTAGAGCTGTCTATTGGCATGAGAGATGATAGTAATATACTATATAATGGCATGGTACACTTGAAAAAATGTAATTGATCTTTTAGCATCATGTTTAAGCCTATGATTGATCTAACCTGAAATAATGCATCAAAACCTGATCTTTTGTCTCACTTCAGTAGATTTTTGACCAATTTTCTGGCTGAAAAGTATTATTTAGTTTCTTTTATTAAAACTTTTTTTTTTTTAATGACAGTTGGTTCACCCTATTGTCTGCATCTTCGAGTTAAGTTTTATTCCTCAGAACCAAATAATCTTCGTGAGGAGCTAACCCGGTAAGAACACTATTTAGAATTGTGCCAGGGGCATTTTGATAGTTTTGAAAGATTGTCTGTATATTGTTTCCAGTTTATAGCCAGCTAATAAAATGGATACCTGTCCCCTGGTAACAGGACCTCAAAGAATAGAATTTTATTCTGGGACATGTTTTTTAAGTGTATGATTTTTTTCCTATATCATTTTCAAAATAAAGAGTTGGTTCCTTAGCATCCTCCGAAGGTGACTAGTGATT
>NW_016810434.1:1153290-1161258 GCF_001698545.2 Rhinopithecus bieti
TTTTTTTTTTTTTTTTTTTAAGTATCACTCTCAACTCGGGAATGTTAACAGGATTGACATGTTTCAATACATTGCAATATTATATTTATTGATGTTGAAAATAATCTATCTTTGGCCTCAGGGAGTTTATTCAGATTGGTTCTCGACTTTCTTTACTCATTGAAATGCCATTGATTAATGAAAAACATTAGATTCTGATCGGTTTGAATAGTTTTGAATAAACCTTATGTTATATATACTTATTTAAATTTTATCCTGCCTCTTTTGTGTTTATTCATGTCTTTATTGTAAATTCATCACTCCATATACACTTACTATTTATTAAATGAAAAAGTTGAGCTTTTGAGTTCCTTTGGAAGGATTTCCTCTAGAACACCTTGACAATGAGCTTGTAGCTGTCATCTGTAATTATATCCATGCCTTTATCCCTTCACATAAGAAGTACATGTCTCATTCTGTCATCCAGGCTGGAGTGCAATGGCATGTTCTCGGTTCATCACAACCTCTGTTCCCCCAGGTTCAAGCAGTTACCATGCCTCAGCCTCCCAAGTAGCTGGGATTACAGGCACGTGCTCCCACCCCCAGCCAATTTGTGTATTTTAGTGGAGACGGCATTTCACCATGTTGGCCAGGCTGGTCTTGAACTCCTAGCTTCAAGTGATCCACTTGCCTTGCCGTCCCAAAGTGCTGGGATTATAGGTGTAAGCCACTGTGCCAGGCCTGTAATTAAGAATACTTCTAAGAACTAGTGTTAGATCAGTAGGGTAATTATAGTTTACAATTATGTATTTGACATTTCAGAATAGCTAGAAGAAAAGAATTCAAATATTTCTAGCATAAAGAAGAGACAAGTATTTAAGGTGATGGATACTCCACATATACTAACCTGATCCTTACAAATTATATGAATGTGTTCGATTATTTCATGTATCCCCAAACTATGTACATCTTTACATTAACAGAAATAATTTTTAATAAAGTGATACTTCTCAAATTAGAAGGGTAAGAGGTTTTTTTCACAGTAGACTGTGCTGTTGGGTTAAATTTGTGCCTTTTATTTTTCTTAGGTATTTATTTGTTCTTCAGTTAAAACAAGATATTCTCAGTGGAAAGTGAGTATTAGTTATTTAAGGATCAATGCACATTTTCATGGGTGGTTGAAAATTATTTTGAAAGTAAGTTTATAGTTGTGAAAAAGAAATGGTCAACATAAAGTGTGTATTATTTTCATTTATCTTAAAATGAAGGTTATGAAATCAACTTGTCTAACAAACTTGTGTTTCGGTCTCAGATTAGACTGTCCCTTTGATACAGCAGTGCAATTGGCAGCTTATAATCTGCAAGGTAAGCAATTCTTATGTTGACTGTTAAGACTCAAGTATAATCCTTTTTTTGTATGTTTTTAGTTAAAGAAGATTCTGATTACGAACAAGCAAAGAAACAACACTGTTTTTGTATAAACTTGTATCAGTGTCTAACTCTGACTTTTACTTGTTTTAGAACATTGCCTTCTTTTTCTTCTCTTTCATGTAATTGCTGCCTTTCCACCTAAAGTGTTGAAACGTCATAGTCTACCTGATAAGTCTGTGAATGTTATGATTGGGCCTTCAGTGAACTTTTTCCTTCAAAGAAATGCAGTTATATATGAGTAAATTGTTGCTGAAGCCATATAGCTTAGCAGTCCTTTCACTCCAAACCTACATTTTGTTCAGAAATAGCCACAGATGAGTACATACATGTTTGTGCATTGTTCAGATTTTTCCCTGCTGCTTCCTACCCCCGATTTTTTAAGTGCCTTTCAGTTATTTCTTTAGGATTAATAATTTTAAAAGTTTGGAAGACAGGGACTATATTTAGATTGGTATGCGGGGTCATATTCTGTGTAATCAGTATATTCTTTTGTTTTGTTTTTTTTCAGACAGAGTCTCACTCTTTTCCCCAGGCTAGAGTGCAGTTGCATGATCGTAGCCCTCTGAAGCCTTGAACAACTGGGCTCAAACGATCTTCCGCCTGAGTACCTGGGTCTACAGGCCATCATGCCTGGCTAATTTTTGAACTTTTTTTTTTAAGAGACAAGGTCTTGCTATGTTGTCTAGGCTGGCCTGAAACGATCTTCCCACCTCAGCCCCCAAAGTACTGTGACTATAAGCATGAACCACTATACCCAGCCTTAGTAATATTCTTAATAGATCCCAGTTAATTGTCTTTTAACGATTGCTGAATTTTTTCAGTTGTTCACTATGAGGTCAAAGGTATTTATGGAAGTCTAGAAAGCAGTTTTCAAAGGCTAAGCACTGAGGTGTGAATACATTAAGAGAAAGATATGTAATTAAAAATACACTACCAACAATAAATATGAGATATATGTGTATGACTGATAGGCTAGATTTACTTTTGGAGACTTGTCTGAGTATTATGAATTTTTGCAAGAAATTCCTAAGAATCTAATCTTAGCAGTTTTCATTAATGAAATGGTTTTTGAAGGATTTAGCAGGAAATACATATAACTTTTGAAACTTATGTTTATAGCTGAACTTGGTGACTATGATCTTGCTGAGCATAGTCCTGAACTTGTCTCTGAGTTCAGGTTCGTGCCTATTCAGACTGAAGAGATGGAACTGGCTATTTTTGAGAAATGGAAGGAATACAGGTATCTGGCATTTGACCATACTTTCTTTAAAATCACCACAACAGTTATTTCATATTCATTTTCCTCTATTTCTATCCTTGGTATAGAACTTATTTTATATTTATTGTTACTTTAAAAATCATTGTTTTAAATTTCAGAGGTCAAACACCAGCACAGGCTGAAACCAATTATCTGAATAAAGCCAAATGGCTAGAAATGTATGGGGTTGATATGCATGTGGTCAAGGTAAGCATTGTGTTGTGATGCTTTTTAAAAAATTTATTCTTTGGAGGTTCTCAATGACTGTGGCATTTTTCAATATGAGGAAGGGCATGAAGTTTGCATAAGCTAGCACTGGGTACGTTGGATGTATGGTTAAAAAGTTTGAGATTAAATACCGAATGACTGGAATGTCACAGAAGCGTTCATTATAAGAAAGAAGAGAAGCAACCAAAATCCCGAACAAGGTACTTGGTCCTTTTAAGCTGTTATTTATTTATTTATTTTTTGTTATAAAAAATTGTTTTAAGCTTTTGAGCCATGTGTTACCCTTTTTACTTCCTATTATATGACTAACACTGAGTAGGCTCTGTTAAAATAATTCAGGATGCAAAGTTGAAGATGTATAGCTTAAGGACTTTGATAAACTTTAGAACAGCTTTGTAGTGATTTATTTCTAGTTTAACTAGTGACAGTTTTCCAGAAAGGCAGTTGTGTTAGTTCGTTCTCACACTGCTATAAAGACATAAATTTATAAAGAGGTTTAATTGGCTCATGGTTTTGCAGGCTGTACAGGCCTCCCAGGAGGCCTCAGGAAACTTCCAATCATGGGGGAACATGAAGGGCAAACAGGCACATCTTTACATGGCTGGTAGGAGAGAGAGAGAGAGCAAAGAGGGAGGTGCTACACACTTTCAGACAACCAGATCTCGTGAGAACTCATTCACCCTCATGAGAACAGCAAGGGGGACGTCCGTCTCCATGATTCAGTCGCCTCCTACCAGACCCCTCCTCCGATACTGGGGATTACAATTTGACATAAGATTTGGGTGTAGACACAGAGCCAAACCATATCAGTAGTTCTTTCCAAAATACATGATTTAAGTGGTAAGTACAATATGGGAAGAATGTGGAAACAGCTTTGTTTGTAGTGGGAGTGTAACTACCCACTTTCAATGAAGGTACACTCTAAAACTCTAGTGTTTCCATGACTAGAAATAAAAATATATGCATAAATTTTTCTGAGAATGTTATTATGGATACTCTAATTGTTGAAAACATCTCATATATTAATATTAGCCTGTATATAATTAATACAATTCAATACAAAAATAAAATTTAAAAGTTATGTCAAAATGTGAAACTTGTTTTGTACAAATAAAGTTAACACATTTTTCTCCCCTTAAATTAGGCTAGAGATGGGAATGACTATAGTTTGGGACTAACACCAACAGGAGTCCTTGTTTTTGAAGGAGATACCAAAATTGGCTTATTTTTTTGGTAAGCAAGAGTTATTGTCAAAGATACTTACTATTGTTTTGGTTTTTAATGAGTAAAACCATATAAAGTTGATACATAAAGTAGAGTTTGGAAATCAAATAGTTTTGAAAAACTTGTCAGTGAAAGCAGCTGTCTCCTATCACACTACTACACATCATTTTTCCCACTCTCCAGAGGCAATTATTAAAATTCTTCTAGCTGTATTTCCCGTTAGTTTCAAAGTTTACCACAATATATATCTTGATATAAATATTTATATATTTATATGTATCAGATGTTCACATGGGCACTTTCTCCCTTCATGTAGTTATGCTTTTAATATTTATTATTCCACAATCCCTTTATTCACTATTGTGTAAGAGGAAGATGTTAATATTTTTATCCCTTCTCTAAGCTATGCTCCTTATACTGTTCCAGCTTTTATTGTTCATACTTGTAAATTATATTTGCGTTTTACTTTTACATCAAGGATAGCTTTTACTTGGATTTCTTGGCCATAATTGAGTCCACCAGGTTTTGTCTGGTATTCTAAAAGCTGAGAATCAGAGTTGTGTTTACAATAAGATGTGTGTGTGTCAGAACTAGTACAGAGCTTAGGTGTATACTTGTGTACGCTAGACAGGGACTATTGGCACAAAGACCTTTGGTATCAAACTCATTCTGACACATCCACATAGCCCACTAAGTCTATTTTAGCCATTTTGCTTTATATATCTCATGAAACTGCACCCTAACATCTGCTGGCCATAGATAAGCCAAGCTCTGTAGGTTAAAGGACCCCAAAACCATGGCTGCCTTTCTGAGTTCTCTGACTCCGATCCCTCGCACTTAACTGCTGAATGCCATCCCCTGGGCACTTAGGCCCCCTCATAGATTCCCCTCTTGACTGAGTTTCCTTGCCCTCTTCCCCATCTGCTGGTAGCCTTGCAGCTGCTGTCTCTAGAAGGTCACCTGCTGTGCAGGACCACCCCTATCATGCAACCCTTTCCAAACACTGCTCAATAAAGCCTGTTAGGCAGTACTTTTTCTTGATCAGTTCTGAAGTCCTGGAACTCACAACTGGTATTACATTTCCTTTCTGTTTAGCTTTTTGTTTTTGTTCTAGAGCTTTTGGCTTCCCTATCTCACATACCCCACACATCCCTTTAAATTACCTGCCTTTGTCTTCTCCTCAAGCTTTTTTTAAGTTATCAAGGGTTGCATTAAATGGTTCTTCTGTTCCCCTTGGAACTGTTTGCTGCTCAGGTTGCTCTCCATTTTTTATCTTGAGACTTCCCTTTCCCGTGTTCTCAGCTAGGATCCTGTGTGGTCCTCCCGTGATTTCCTTTTTCTTCGTCCCCTCCACCCCCGCCAACTGCCTAAGTAAAGGAAGTAACTGCCTAAGAAAAGTAATTTGTTTGAATCCTTAAATGCCTTAAAATGATTTTTTGTCTTTTATTCTTTCTTGATAATTAGGCTGATAATTGAATTTTAGGTTGAAAATTATTTCCCTCAAAAAATTGAAGGTAGCATTTCATTTAGTTTTACATCTGGGTGTTCTTGCTAGGGACTCTGAGAGACTTCAGTTGAACACCTTTACAGTTGTCCCTTGATGTGTGAGGAACCACGGGCAATAATCTCATTTCTTGGTGTTAAATCGCCTCATGCCTCCAGCTTGTCCTGTGGGCAAATGGAACTTGCTTCCAGGCCTAAGAATGCTTTAGGCAGAGAGATAAAGAAAGCACCTTTTGTACCTTTTCATAAGGTTGTCTTGAGAGTTAATTAATACTTGTAAAGCACTTAGAAGAATACTTAGGGCAGGCCAGGTGGCTCACTCCTGTAATCCCCGCCAAGGCGGGGGCTCACTTGAGGTCAGGAGTTTGAGACCAGCCTGGCCAACATGGTGAAACCCTGTCTCTACTAAAAATACAAAGATTAGCCAGGCATGGCATGGTGGCGCACGCCTGTAATCCCAGCTACTCTGAAGGCTGAGGCAGGAGAATTGCTTGAACCTGGGAGGTGGAGGTTGTAGTGAGCCAAGATCACACCACTGCGCTCCAGCCTGGGTGACAGTGCAAGATTCTGTTTGCTTTCCTTCTCCTGCTGTTATTTATTTATTATTTTTTTTTAGTAAAGCTCTTGTAAAGAAGTTATGTTTTACATCTATTTTATATGTTATATTTAAAGATTGGTCAGTGGGAGTGAGTGTCACATTGTTTCGACATCCACAATTTATGGAAATACAGAGTTCAAATGTGGTTTGGAATCTACAAGTAGGGAGATACAGTTGGAAAGTGGGCCATAAAGCAAGGTTAAAAAAATTAAGATGTATTTCCTCAAAACAAAATTCTTGTTGAAAACAGAGTTGAGGCTGGTTGCAGTGACTCACGTCTGTGAGAAGACTTCCAACACTTTGGGAGACCAGGGTGGGAGGATCACTTGAGCCCAGGAATTTGAGACCAGCCTGAGCAACATAGCGAGATGCTGTCTCTACAAAGAATACAAAAATTAGCCTGGTGTGGTGTGGGAGTAAGGCTGAGGCAAGAGGGTTACTGGAGCCTGGGAGTTCACAGCTGCAGTGATCTATGAACACACTACTGCACTCCACCCTGTGCGACGGAGTCCACCCCGTGCGACGGAGTGAGAACCTATCTGAAGCAAACAAAAAGAAAAGAGTTGGAAACCATCATCAGTGTTTTTCTTTGTGGCTTTTTTGGAAGCTTTATGTTCATTCCTGTGTCTAGTTCCTGTGTTGCTGCTCTGCTTTAACACTGAAACAATTTTAGCTAGACTTAAAGAATCTCTTACACCGTAATTGAGACCTATCAAATACTTAGATTTCTTGGTTTCTTTTCCTTAATATTTTAATGTCTGATATGTGCAGCCTCAATTTTGTCAGAGATGTTTTTTTTGAAATATGTACTGTGTTTTTCTGTTTCCTGTCTTTTGATGGGTATTGCAAATTACGTTTACCCTCCTGTCAATTTTTAATTCAGGAGTTAGATGGTTGAATGTATATGAAATAAAAACAATTTGTTTTATATTTAGAGAACATTTATTTGTAATTTGGCTTTTATTCTCTTATTATATTATAGGCCGAAGATAACCAGATTGGATTTTAAGAAGAGTAAATTAACCTTGGTGGTTGTAGAAGATGATGATCAGGTAGGAATGAAATTATATTACTTGTTTAACAGTGACTGTATTATGTGGTAACTTATTTCCCTAAAAGAGGGAATGTACATCATTGTTTTATAGAACCACAGAATGGAAATAGTATAATTAATGCTTTAAATAATTTCCTTACTTGGGTCATACCATCCTAAAATATGGTTTTCTGCTCTTAGGATGAAAATAATATAAAAGTCTCTTCTTGTTTCTTCATTGATAATATATCTGAGGTACATAAAAAATTACATTTAAGTGACTTTTTTTTTTTTTTTTTAAAGTTTTTTAAAGACAGGGTCTCTCTCAGTCACCCAGGCTGGAGTGCAGTGGCACTATCATAGCTCATTGCAACCTTGACCTTCTAGGCTCAAGTGATCCTCCCACCTCAGCCTCCTGAGTAGCTGGGACTGCAGGCACATGCCACCACGCCTGGCTAATTTTTTCATTTATTTGTAGAGGCAGGGATCTCAGTATGTTGCCAAGGTTGCTCTCAAACTCTGGCCTTAAGTAATCCTCCCATCTTGGCTTCTCAGCATGTTAAGATTACAGGAGTAAGCCACTGTGGCAAACCAACTTTATCTATTTATTAACTGATCAAAAAGATCTACCTAATAATATTAATAATAAAGCCTTTTGAATTAAAGATTACCTTTGTATCCGTTACAGTGAAGTTCTTTTTTTTTTTTTTTTTT